>NC_138555.1:86543229-86728229 GCF_964273705.1 Natrix helvetica | reverse complement strand
ACCCTCACCCTCACCCTCACCCTCACCCTCACCCTCACCCTCACCCTCACCCTCACCCTCACCCTCACCCTCACCCTCACCCTCACCCTCACCCTCACCCTCACCCTCACCCTCACCCTCACCCTCACCCTCACCCTCACCCTCACCCTCACCCACCCTCACCCTCACCCTCACCCTCACCCTCACCCTCACCCTCACCCTCACCCTCACCCTCACCCTCACCCTCACCCTCACCCTCACCCTCACCCTCACCCTCACCCTCACCCTCACCCTCACCCTCACCCTCACCCTCACCCTCACCCTCACCCTCACCCTCACCCTCACCCTCACCCTCACCCTCACCCTCACCCTCACCCTCACCCTCACCCTCACCCTCACCCTCACCCTCACCCTCACCCTCACCCTCACCCTCACCCTCACCCTCACCCTCACCCTCACCCTCACCCTCACCCTCACCCTCACCCTCACCCTCACCCTCACCCACCCTCACCCTCACCCTCACCCTCACCCTCACCCTCACCCTCACCCTCACCCTCACCCTTCCCACCCTCACCCTCACCCTCACCCTCACCCTCACCCTCACCCTCACCCTCACCTCACCCTCACCCTCACCCTCACCCTCACCCTCACCCTCACCCTCACCCTCACCCTCCCCCTCACCCTCACCCTCACCCTCACCTCACCCTCACCCTCACCCTCACCCTCACCCTCACCCTCACCCTCACCCTCACCCTCACCCTCACCCCTCACCCTCACCCACCCCTCACCCTCACCCTCACCCTCACCCTCACCCTCACCCTCACCCTCACCCTCACCCTCACCCTCACCCTCACCCTCACCCTCACCCTCACCCTCACCCTCACCCTCACCCTCACCCTCACCCTCACCCTCACCCTCACCCTCACCCTCACCCTCACCCTCACCCTCACCCTCACCCTCACCCTCACCCTCACCCTCACCCTCACCCTCACCCTCACCCTCACCCTCACCCTCACCCTCACCCTCACCCTCACCCTCACCCTCACCCTCACCCTCACCCTCACCCTCACCCTCACCCTCACCCTCACCCTCACCCTCACCCTCACCCTCACCCTCACCCTCACCCTCACCCTCACCCTCACCCTCACCCTCACCCTCACCCTCACCCTCACCCTCACCCTCACCCTCACCCTCACCCTCACCCTCACCCTCACCCTCACCCTCACCCTCACCCTCACCCTCACCCTCACCCTCACCCTCACCCTCACCCTCACCCTCACCCTCACCCTCACCCTCACCCTCACCCTCACCCTCACCCTCACCCTCACCCTCACCCTCACCCTCACCCTCACCCTCACCCTCACCCTCACCCTCACCCTCACCCTCACCCTCACCCTCACCCTCACCCTCACCCTCACCCTCACCCTCACCCTCACCCTCACCCTCACCCTCACCCTCACCCTCACCCTCACCCTCACCCTCACCCTCACCCTCACCCTCACCCTCACCCTCACCCTCACCCTCACCCTCACCCTCACCCTCACCCTCACCCTCACCCTCACCCTCACCCTCACCCTACACCCTCACCCTAACCAAAACCCTAACCAAAACCCTAACCCTAACCCTAACCAAAACCCAAAACCCAAACCCCTAAACCCCAAACCCCTAAACCCCTAAACCCCTAAACCCCTAAACCCCTAAACCCTAAACCCCAAAACCCAAACCCAAAACCCTCACCCTAAACCCTCCTACAATGTTAATTTATGCTAATGTTAATTTATGCTAATGTTAATTTATGCTAATGACTTGTTTAAAGCCAACCTAAAACTCCTGCTGCTAGTCAGCCTCGGACCCCCAACCTTCTAGTTACGAAGCGAGTGTCCTAGCCGCTAGGCCACAGACTACTCTGCTGAACGGGGCCCTCATCAACCTAAAATATTTGCTGCTACCTAGCCTCGAACCCCCAACCTTCTGATTACGAAGCGAGTGTCCTACCCGCTACGCCACCGACTACACTGCTGAACGTCGGCCTCAATACTGCCACTTAAACCGACTCGGAAAAACCAGTAATAATGACGTGTAACCTTTTTACAGGGTGCTGTTCCTTCTTTCACCACCGGAGGGCGCTGTTGTCTATAAACTCACATGCTCTATGTAAACGCTCCGATTCTCCGAGCCGATAAACCTCTTCCGATGCTTTCTATTATTTACTTATTTATTAATCCAATTTATAGGACGCTCCCTCTCCACCGAGGGACTCGGGGCGCCGTACAATTCATTACACAACGAATAAATAACGAGGAGGAGATGTCCAAAACATTATACAATACATTATACAATACAATTAAAATACCCAAACTCAAACTTAGTTTAAAATTAAAAATTTCTACCTTTTTTTCTTTCTTCTTCTCTTAGCAGAAAGCCTCCGTGTGTGTTGTATCTATTCCTCTTTTTAAAACAAAAACCTTTGGGGGGGCTTTGGACGCCAAAGTTTTTTTCGCCCCGCATTTAAAAACCGGTTTTCTGAGTGAAATTTCTTGTTTAAAATTTCGTTCTTAAAAATGGCACTCTTTGCTTTTTTAAAAATAAGGCTATTTGCACCCAGAGGAGAGGAGCAAAACTCATAACCCTGTGGCCAAAACAATGCGTCTTTTGGAAGCCAAAAGTTTTTGGCGCCAAAAAAATATTCCCTACGTAGTACCGAACCCGCAACCTTCGGAATGCAAAATGAGTGTCTTCCCCTCTAGACCACACGGCCGCTACGTAATGGTTCCCTCCATAAGGTCTCTTAAAGCACCCTGTAATGTGGAAAGAAAAACTTTTAAAAGGTTGCTGTTCCTTCTTTCCCCACGGGATGGCACTGTTGTCTGCGAACTCGCGTGCAAACTGCGCTGGAATTCTCCTAAGAATTCTCCCTGCTCTATGTAAATGCGGCCCGCCCACGGCAAGCAGAAGACCTTTCAAATTTCTCTCCCACCACCTTTTTCGTGCGGGCGCACACACAGGAAAAGCAGACAAGCAGGAGAGAGAAGAAAGAAGGCAGGAAGGCAGAAGGAAGGGACGGATGGAAGTGAAAGGGAGGCAGGAAGGAAGGGAAGGAGGGGAGGAGGGAGTAAGGATAGACAAGTAAGCAGACACGCTGGAGGGAAAGAGGAAAGAAGGCAAGCAGGCAGGAAGGAGGCAGAAGGAAGGAGGGAAGGATGGAACTGGAAGGGAGGCAGGGAAGGAGGGACGGATAAAGGAAGGATAGGAGGATAGGGAAAGAGGAAAGGAGGCAGGCAGGCAGAAGGGAGGGATGTGCAAGGAAGGAAGGAAGCATAGATAAGCAGGAGGGAAAGAAGGCAGGCAGGCAGGAGGAAAGAGGAAGGAGGGAACTGGAAGGGAGGAAGGAGGGAACTGGAAGGGAGGCAGGAAGGAACAGAAGGAGGAAGGGAGGGTGGAAGGAAGGATAGACAAGTAAGAGGGAAAGAGGAAAGAAAGCAGGAGGGCAGAAGGGAGGTGGAAGGAAGGAAAGAAAAGCAGACACGCTGGAGGGAAAGAGGAAAGAAGGCAAGCATGCAGGAAGGAGGCAGAAGGAAGAGGTAAGGATGGAACTGGAAGGGAGGCAGGGAAGGAGGGAGGGAGAAAGGAAGGATAGGAGGATAGGGAAAGAGGAAAGAAGGCAGGCAGGCAGAAGGGAGGTGCAAGGAAGGAAGGAAGGAAAGAAGCATAGATAAGCAGGAGGGAAAAAAGGCAGGCAGGCAGGCAGGAGGAAAGAGGAAGGAGGGAACTGGAAGGGAGGCAGGAAGGAAGGGAAGGGAGGGTGGAAGGAAGGATAGACAAGTAAGAGGGAAAGAGGAAAGAAAGCATCTGAATGTACTAAACACGAGTCTTCAGGGAAAAGATGCATACGTTGTGAAAACTCAGCTGTCGGTTGATCTTAATGTTATGAAATGAAAAGTATGCCGTTTGCAATTAACTTGGCATAAAACAATTCATTTGCATTTAATTGTAATTGTTCAAAGAATGTTCGGAAAAATGTTCGGCCCTCCGGCATGTTCGCTTCATCCAATCTGGCCCTCTTTGAAAAAAGTTTGGACGCCCCTGCTCTAAAAGATAAGAATAAGGATTGAGTCAAAGAAAAAAACACTCGTTGCTTCGTATAAGACGTTTCTACTTTCCGTTAGCCGTAGAATTTCCAATCGTCCTCGACTCCAAATGTAATTTTCCATTATTATTTGTCAATCCGTGTAGTCGTTAAATATTTCACTCTATATTTATATCCGTTATTCCTTACGTCGTCGTTATTCCATTTTATATTATAAGATAGTTACCGACTACAATTGTACCTAGCGATTTAAATCAACTCGCTCTTATATGTTAAATGCCTTATTATTCTTATATCGTATAAGTAGATAGTCTGTTTCATAGTTAAAGCTTAACGCGTATAAAAAGAGAAGAGATAAAGGCTAAAAAAAATTTCAACATTAAGTATAGCTTTCTATTATTATTATGTATAAGATAAGATAAGATAAGATAAAGGGAAAAAAATTTCATTTCCGTTTTTTTTTATCCAACCGTTGATAAAACAAATCCCATACTTTATAGAATTGGTCATCCTCTAGTTCTCTAATTTCAAATGTGAGTTTACTCATTTCGGCACGGTCTGTTATCTTCCGAATGATTTCTTCCTCTCTTGGTACTTTCTCGTTTTTCCTGTGTTTAGCAAATACGATTCTAGCGGCTGTTAACACAATTATGATCAAATGTTTCAAGTCTTTATTGTATGTTTCTGGTATTATTCCCGATAGAAAAAGTTCTGGTTTCGAGTCTATATGTTTATGTATCGTTTTCTCCAACCGCATGTGTATTTTAGTCCGGTATCTTTTAGCTTCGGGACAGGTCCAACGCATGTGGTAGAATGCAGTGGCGTAGCGTGGGTTGTCAGCACCCGGGGCAAGGCAAGTAATTTGCGCCCCCTAAGATGTTGCGCCCTGTGCGGCCGCCCTCCCTGCACCCCCCACGCTACGCCACTGCCAGGCAGCGCTATTGGCTGGCTGGGGATGACGGGTTTGGAAGTCCCCTGGAGAATCCAACCCGGTCTCAGACCAGCTGCCATGCACCCTCTTTCCGCACCCCCGATGCGACCCTGCTCGCGGCGGTAGCCTTGACCCTGTGCACATAACAGGTCGGCCATTCATTCAGATGAGACCCCGGATGCGTGTCTGGGGAGTGTTGCGTGCAGATACATCCCAGATATGCCCTTGGAGTCTCATCTGATCGCCGTGCGGGCGCAGGGTCAATAACGGTCGGCTAAGTGGACTCCAAGAGGGCTGCAGGCCGGGTGTTGAGCTTTCAGCCACTGACGTCCTTGGTTGCTTTGCACCTGCAAAGGGAGCGGAGGTGTGTGAAATTTTAAAACTGCCGGTGCCTTTTGTATTTGGCTGAAATGAGAGGCTTCCCTCCAATGGTGAATGTTATGCAGTTATTAAAGTTTCTGCTGATAAAGAAGGTAACAAGCAGAATATTTCCTTTAACTATAAAAATATTTTCTGCTTTCTCTTGGTCATAAAAACGTATTTCACTCACACCAAAGGCTAAAAAGGGTATATAAACCTTGCTGATGTGCCAGTCTGTTGTCAGCTGTCCTAGAAACAAGCTTTGAACAATTTTAGAGCCAAATAAAATAGAGAAACTTCTTTCCAAGCAACTGTTTTTTTGTGTTTTCTTTCCTTGGAACCCAGGAAATTCTCCCAACAGAATGTGAGAGGTCCATGCAGCTTTTAGCACACACACACCCCCCATGCCTTCCCTCTTGGTCTCCCAGCCTTCTTTTGACCGTCAGGAGCAAGAAGCATTTTTATATTTCCTAGGGGGCTATATTTCCTCCCCACCCCCCATAAATGGAAATCCACCTTCATGGCCACATTTGGAGGTGGGGGAAGAGAAGGAGGAATGGCAAAGCTTAGCCAGAGGTAAATGAGGGAACTGTAACTTCTCTTCCAATATTTGTGTTTGTTAAATGCAGTAAGTCAAGAACAGAACTGTACCTGCACAGATCAATTAATATTGGGGCTATAATTTCAGGTGCAGCAGCCCTACTTTTAGAATTTCTTCACTTCCTAAAGTGAGTAAGAGGCTTCTTGGCATGCAGTTGGATCCAGGCGAGGGGGGAGGTCCCTGCTTTTGAGGAAAGAAGGAATAGACCGACTGCCTTGTGGGGTCGGGAGGCTGGTGAGCCCCCTCCCTCCAATTGCACCGGGCAAGGGCTGCCCAGGTGCCCATCGCCCCTGTTCGGAGAAGAGCGTCAGTGGCCAGGAACGAAGCAAGCCCTCCTGGCTGGCAGGCGGGGCCGGGCAGGGGTGACCCAGCAGGCTTTCTTGGCCCGCCCCTTCCAGCTGGCCTGTGCGGAAGCGGGAGGCGGCGGAGGGAAGAGCATGGCAGAGCAAGAGCCCGGGCTGGGGTGTGTAGTCCGCGCTCACCTGCCGGGCGCCGGTGCTGCATCCAGGCAGGAGCTGCTCCCCCAGCCCACCCCGACACACACACACCTGCTGCTTCCCCCTCCCGCGCCCCCAAGCCGCAGAAACGGCCTTCTCACCAGCTCTCCTTCCAGCTGGGAAGATGCCGGAGCGTCAAGGAGTTCGAGAAGCTGAACCAGATCGGAGAAGGGACCTATGGCATTGTCAGAGCTGCGAGTGCGAGCGCGCGCCCCCCCCAGATGTTGCGCCCGGTGCGGCCGGCCCCCCCTGCACCCCCCACGCTACGCCACTGGTAGAATGTGCCCGGCGTATGTTGACGTTTCCAGCGTTTTTCAGACTTATTCTTCAACGTTCTTGCGATTCTCGATGGGGATAAGTGCCACCTATAAAACATCTTATACAAGTTTTCTTTATATGCGGTTGACGTCATTTTATAATTTTCTTGTTCTATTAGCAGAAATCGTAGGGATGTGTTGCGTATTCTATTTCTTCCTCTTCTTAAAAATCAAGCTTCTGGGGGATTTAGACACCAATGTTTTTTGCACTCAAAATTGAAAAACCCGTGAGAGGACTTCGTTTGCGGTGGAATGGTGTGCTTCGAAATGGTATTGGTGTTTTTTAAAAATCAACGCTTTTGCACCCAGAGGAGAAAAGGAAAATTCATGACGCTGCGGTCAGAAAAATGGGGGCTTTGGAGGCAGAACTTTTTCCCGGTCGAATTGAAAAACCCGTGATGGGACGGTAACCGTCCTGCCGCGCCTTAGGAATTATTTCGATTGTGGCGCCTAAAGCGACAAGCGGAATCTTATAATTCTAATTTATGAAAATGAATTCTCCGTACAGCGAACAATGAAGAGATAAAAAATATTACATCGCTTCCCTGCTCTTGTTGAAAGATAAAAAAATTGTCTTGTCTTGGTGAAGTTACCTTCCTACGCTTAAAAATGGTTGTTATTTCTTGCTGTTATTATAAATCAATGTTTTTGCACCCAGAGGAGGAAAAGACGACCCGGTACCCTGCTTCTGCGTGCCCTCCGACCATCCCGGGGGCTGCCCGTTGGTCCGAAACGCCCGGTCCTCTTGTTCTTGCGTTGTCCCGTGTGTCGACGCTCCAATTAATGCACCCGTGGAAAGCGGAATTCCGAGACGGGTAGATCCTTCGAAAGGTTTATTGGATACGTGAAATTGGTACGAGTGGTGAAAACCGGCTCAGAAAGTTCCTGCCGTTTTCAGCTAATGTCGAGTGAAACTTGTGACTGTGGGGATGCTGTGATGATCATAACTGCAAGGACTGGCATTTTTCAACCCCCTTGTAAAATTGTCTAGCAATATTGGTATGTTACAGGTTCTTTCAATTACACAGTCATCTATGAGGACCGTAGGAAGCTCCCCTTCTCTGCAGCAGGGCCTCCGGTGGAACGAAGCCCACGTATACACGGGTGTTTCTAAGGGCCTTGAAGACTTCAGTCTTGGACCAAGTCTTAAGGCAAGGGGAGCGAATGGTGGATTGTGTGGCTTCCTTTTTGTGCTTCTCTGTGTTTGTTTCTGTTTTGTCATCCTTGCCATTTTCCATATTCTTAATTTGTGTCCATTGTATCTTTATTTTTATATATTTTTGTGGCTACCCAGAGTTTTATTTATTTATTTTATATGCCACACAACTCATCAATAAGGTGATTCCGGGCAGCCTACAAACAATACACTTTGTAACAGTCAGGCAACCTATCAATTTAAATCAACATTTAATCACTTTCAATAAATAAATGTTCTGTGCTTCTTAAAGTCTTGAGACTTGCACAAACAAAAGAGCCCAAATAAGTGAGAAAGAGATGTGGTTAATACGGAACACAATAAATTAAATATTTTATTCCATAATTTAAGAAAAAGAGTTCAAAAAATAACAGCAGCAGAGGGTTGAGTGTTTGGGTTTAAGATCAGTGCTGCTTCCCCCACAAAAGGTTTTTGGGGAAAGTGTCTGTGTGTACGAGTGGGGTGGGTGGGTGGGGGGTGTTTGAGTGATTCTAAGCATGCATGCATAAGAAAGTGGCACAGAGGCAGGAAGAATGTATACGTGCGTGTGAAGGTGTGTGTGTTCGTGTGTGAGAGGGAAGAGATCCGGCCACTTGTGCTTATCCCTGCAGCTGCTACCAGCCCAAATGCAGGAGTCTCTTCTGCTGATCAAAGTAGTCCTGGGGACTGTATGGAAGAGGGAAACTTGGGGGTGGTCTGCAGCCCCCCCTCCCCCAGTTACTCCCCCTCCACTTAACAAAGTGTAGGGGAGCCCATCCTAGTCATAAAATCTGGACAGTTGCAGGTATGAAAATGAAACAACAAACAAGGGTTATTTCAAAGCTTACCATCCCCCAAAACACCAGGAGGGAAACGGTTTGCTTTCCAAAGACGAAAGGTGAACCAGCTTATTGGGATCCCTTCCCCTCCAGGCCCTTCAGCAAAGAAGTCGGGTTTATGAGCCACTCCCCTACAAAACCTGGCCCTCCAGCTTTCGATTCCCTCGGGCACACGGAGGGGGGGGGCTTTTTCGTAAAGGAGGTCTGATGCTTGGGGACAAGTCCCTCCTCACCTGCCCCCGAGGAAGACCAAGGTCAGGCAGAGGGCCAACGGGAGGGCTACTGGTGGAAAAGGCCCAGCCCCGCTGCTCAGCCTGCCCCCGCTTTGGTTCTGCCGGGAGGAGGAGCCCTTCCCAGGCTGCTCCCTTCGAGGGGCTCGAGAGTCGGGGGAAGGCCTTGAGCTCCCAGAAGCCCCCGACCCTGGGGAGGCTGGCCGGTCTTCGTGATATCCAGCACCTGAGCCACTGATGCCATCGTCATCTGGAACAGAAAAGCAGGACGAGAAAGGTTGATGACGGGCACCGGGCAGCTGTTTTCCACAGCTTTCTCACGTTGCCTGCCTGCCTGCCTGCCTGTCCCCTGAGGCAATGAGTGGATGGCAGCCTCAAGAGCAAAGCTTCTCCCTCACGGATTCCCAGAGGCTTCCTGCCCTCTCACTCGCCATGCTTTCTGGGCAGAAAGGGAGCTCTGCAACGAAGCAAACCACAAGGTGCTCCGTGTGGGAAACGCAGCGGAGCCAGAAAACAAGCTCTTTTGCAAGGGGTCTCCGGGGGCTGGCCTTACCCCTTAAAGCAGTAACCCTTCCATGAAGAGGGGGAGCTTCCTGCTCTGGTCCTCAGAGGGGATGATTCCTATCACTGCTCCCTGCGTGGTTTGGCAGGATCCCACCAGAAAGCCTTCCCGGGACCTTGCCGTTATCTCAGTAGCCCCCCGCCTTTCTGCAGCAAGCAAGACTGCTAAGCTCCTGAATTCAGGGGGCCCATGGGGACAAGGGACTCTCTGCTTAGGAGCCACCCCTGAGAGGGAGCAGCGTTGGTTTCATTCACGACTTCCGTTCTGCCTGGTGGCGTTTTTTATGCCAACAAGCTCCTGAGAGTTCCTCCGAGAGGCTGGCAATAAGTAAAAGCTGTCATAAAGAAAGATCCATGGCTGCAGGTTGGCAGGACGGTGCCAGTGGAGAGGAAGAAGAAGCTGCAACCTCACCCGTGTCCTGGAAGTCAAGGTCTTGCCCATGGCATGCCCCCAGCAAGCGCGAGGCCATACTGCGCAGAGCCAGGAGACGTCTCCGGGTTAGAAGGTCGGGTTGTGAAATGTCAACCTCCACTTCTGGGTTGTTGATTTGGTTCATCAGTCCATCAGCTGTCACATCTGGGAGATACCTGGATGGTTGATTGCAAGGAGGCAGCTATCAAAGGGGGATCCGGGAAGACCAATCTTTCAGTGGAGGAAAACCATGGAGTCTGCTCACACACACGTGCGCACACGCATGCACAGAGACCCAAGAAGACTGAACGGCTGATCCCACGTTTACATCACACTTCTTTTCTGAATCTCTCTTCCTCCCTTGCACGGTTACACGCACGCTCACGCATGCATGCAAGCAAGACAGTCCAACTTTTAAGAAAAGAACAGCCACACAGGAAGGTGATTTCCCCTTTCCGGCTCTTCTCTTAGCTTAAATACAGGCAGCCCCCCTGGCTCTCAAGGCACAAAGCCCACTTCTGGTCAAGCCAAGCCTCTTTGGGATCCCTACCTGCCCCGTGTCTGACCATTCCAGCAACTGTCCTCATTTGCCATGTCAGCCGCCATTTTCTCACTGCTGCAGAGGGTGTGGGGCAGCAGGGCCCAGAAGCGCCTCATCAGACGAAGCTTTTCCTTCAAATCCACCACCTGGGAGGGGAAAGAGGGCGGCAGCCTGGTGAGAGAGCTTTCCCCAGGGGGCTGTCCCTCACATCAGCCGTCTTCCCTTCCGGCAGGGCAGTCGGTCCTGTTTGCAGCATCCTGTGTGAAGCACGATGGGTAGACAGGAAGACCTGGGATGAGACTTCACTGCCATTTTCCACACACCGCAGTGCTAGGCAGATCTTCTGGCCAGGCCATAAGGCTGGGCTTTGGGGCAGAAATTGTGTCCAAAGAGCAGGACCTCCCCTTTAGGCATTGACCCGGCCACTGCTCTGCTTCCCTTGGCAAAGCTTTTTTAGCTGCGTCTATGCGCCCAAGTGTAGCAGGCTAAGAGGACAGAAGGGAGGATAGGTATCTCAATTTCAACATCTCCTTCCTGACCTTTGTTTAAAACTTGGGGGCCTGGTGAAGGGGTCCCCAACAGTTGGGAAATGTTAATAAAACATTCAGATTGGAATGAGCCCTTTTTTCATTTCAGAGTTGTGGGGAGGAGCATTCCCAGGAGTTTCCAAGGCTCCCATTTTAAGCCGGAGCTTCCCCTGGAGAAGCTGCGATCCCCGATGGCCCGGATGGAGTCCCACAGAATCAGGCCTCTTGCAACAGGGAGCCCTTCTGGCCAGGGCTAACCAGACCAAAGAGAGGCGGCACTGTGACCCAAGAGGTGACCCAGAGGTGAAAGGGGGCACCAAGCCTAGCCATGCCAGGGATGGCAAAAGCTGATGGGATACACGGCATGGCTCATGAGCCCAAAGCAGAGGTGGGTTGCTCCCGGTTCGGGAGAACTGATAGAGGTACTTGGGCGTGGGTTTTCGAACAGGTAGTGATGGCTGGCTGGCTGGCCATGCCCCCGAACAAGCTCACTCCGATGTTGGCCCTGCCTCGTCTTCACCACGTGCATCCACACAACTGCTTCCTAGTGCCTACACACAGGTAAGCAGCATGGGCTGCTCAGGGAGCCCCGAGGCTTCGCAACCACCGCCTCCTAAGTGGGATCAAGTCTCCCCACCTCCTCTATGCATGGAGGCAGGAGGCGGCAGTTTTGTTTGCTGCCTGCGAGCTGGAGCAGCCAGGTGAGCATGCAAGGATCTGCCGTCTGCCTCTAATCTGCAGTTTACTCATGAGCAAGTTTACTCATGAGCAGGGTGCTCAGCAGCCAGCAGATTGCTGGCTTGCTCACTCAGCTGCTGCCACCCCCACATAGAGCTCACAGGCAGTGAACAAAACCACGCACTCTTCAGACCCTCCAGCTCGCCAGCGTTCAGCTCTGCGCATCTCGGGTTGCTGCTTTCTTTGGGCTTTTTTAAAAAAAAGTTTTATCACATATTTTATTTCCTATCTCCAATCTGTAACATAAATTTGCCAAGCCACACCCACAAAATAAGCCATGCCAAAAGAACTGGTAATAAAGAAAAATTTGAAACCCACCCCGGCCCAAAGCCTTTCTTCACCAGACCCCAGAAGAGGCCACAGCAATCAGAAGATGAGAGGAAAAAGGGGCTGGACGAGCCATGAACCTGTACCCAGAAGGGGCATCAGAAGCATCCACAACAATTCAAGAAAGTAGTTAACATTCTTCTGCTCCCTTAACCGGAAGGGGCTTGTCTGTCTGCTCCTTAGAGAAGGCACCCCCTGCATGGAAGTCTTCACCGTTCTGCCTGGGTTGTCTGTGAAACCGCTTTGCTTTGCCCTCCGAAAGAGGCGTGGAGAAGAACACGGCCACTTTTGAACTTAGAAGCCCACCTATAGTCAGCCTGCTCCCGAATTGCCACCTACCAGCCGGTCCAAGTTGGTCCCCACTGCGGTGGTTGGCTTCTCCTCTGGCGGGTAGACTTGAAAGTGGTGCCTGCTTCCTTCTTGGGGGTCACGTCGGGAACGGGCGGGAGTCGGACGTGGGTTGCCACAGCTCTGGAACACCTGAAGGTAGAGCATGGATGACGACAGGTGGAGAGGCTTAGTTTAAGTCCATGCCAATGAATCATAGAAGAGGCTGAGGTTTTGCTTCTAAGGAGGCACTCGGCCTCACGGGAGGAGGAAGGGAGGCAGGAGGAGGCAGCCACAGCAGGCCTTCCGTGAGTCCCGTCTAGATGGAGATCCTGAAAGGCGACTAACCACAGTTAGCCCAGGGTGGCCAAAAGACACCAAGAGCCCAGAGGTGTCTGTGAGACCAGCTAATGCATTATAAGGCACCAGGCTCTGGTATTTGTAGCTCTCCCAGACAAAATGAAATTTTATGGTTATCATTCTTATACTCTGGGGCTTCTTGTCCACCCACAAAACATCTGAGGAGGCCCTTCCAAGTGTTTACTTAGGAGACTGTAGGAAGAAAGGTCTCTCTCTCTCTCTCTCTCTCTCTCTCTCCCTCCCTCCCTCCCTCCCTCCCTCCCTCCCTCCCTCCCCCCCTCTCTCTCCTAGCCCAAGAAGCGAAGTCTTATTTGGGCAAGATGAGGAGAAAAAACAAATTAAAGGATTGGGAAGTTCCCACACTCTTTCCATCTTTTCTCCAAAATTGTCATTTCTGTCTCTAGCGGAGTCTGCATTTTAGGCTGCCAGCTATATGACAGGCAGAAATTCTGTTGGGAAAAAGAGACAACCAATGTGGAAAATCTCAGTCCATACCTTAGCCGATGTCTGTATATTGCGTTCCTGCAGGTACATTATGGCCTCTGAAATTTTCACCGCAATGGAATCAGCCGCCAACTCAAAATTGAAGGGTCCGGTGAGTTGTTCTGCCAGTTGGGTTAGTGCGTCTTGAAAGAAGGAAAAGGGGCCTGTTTGCCCTCCCCATCCATGCACCGGGGAAACTTTAAGACTACCCCTGCTTTAAGGGGATCCTACGCTGCCCCGTGCATCCTTCCATCGAGGTTCTGCTAGGGAGAGGTGGTGGTCTCCACGGACTGACTTTTCATGGTCCCCAGAAAAAACAAGAGGAAAGGCCAACAGCAGTCCCGGGACCCTCAGACTTCAGTTAGGGAAACTCTGCTTCACGGGAGTCTGCCATTGAAAAGAAGCTTCACTGCCCCCACCTCAAAGTTTGCCCCTCTCTGCCCTGCGTGCTCACCCAGGAAGCGCCCCCACTCAGCATCCATCTCTGTGATGCTCGCCAAGCAGCCTTTCATGACGTTGAGGCAGAATCCATGGCAAGGTTTGAGGGCTGGAAGCCCACGGCAAAGGGGGCAGAAGGAGAGACGCATGTGTGCCCGTCGACACTCTCCAGTGGGAGACAGCTGTTTAAGTGTGGAGGAAGGGAGAGTCAGGATCAGGCCTGGAGAGAGGGCCAAAGGAGCTCATCCGGACAGGAAGCCCATCTCATTCTGCAGGCCACCCTGGCCCAGAACCAGGAGAAATGGGCTATCGCCCAAGGGCTGGGGGAGGATAGAGG
The DNA here is from genome assembly GCF_964273705.1 of Natrix helvetica. NCBI lineage: Eukaryota > Metazoa > Chordata > Lepidosauria > Squamata > Natricidae > Natrix > Natrix helvetica. Next base: position 86,714,163 of record NC_138555.1, on the reverse strand, counting down.
GTCTGAAAGACTCTTGTGGAACTGCGGCTGACATGGCCACAAGGGAAGACCGTTACAAGTGGCCAGGAAGGTGAGAAATGACAGGGAGGGCTGGGGGAGCGGCTAAGTCATTTGCAGGCCCCTCCGGCTGCAAGAAAGGAGGGGACCCTCACCGAAGAGGTTGGTGGCATTGCTTGCACACAAGGCAGCCCCAGAGAACCTATGGAGAAGCTTCTCTTGGTTTATTTTGGTTTGGTTTGGTTTATTTGGATTTATATGCCGCCCTTCTCCAAAAGGACTCAGGGCAGCGTACAACATTAAAAAAACACATATCCCAAAAGTAAAAAAAATTAAATACATATCCAAAAAACAAACCAAATTTAAAAGACAATACATTTAAAATAAGTTAAAATTAACAGGCCAGGCCGGCTTGCTGGAAAAGCCAACTTTTTAGGGCGTGTCGGAAGGACCAGAGATCAGGGATTATGCGAAGCTCTGGGGGCAGCTCATTACTTCTCTCCTGAGCCTCCAGGTGCTCTCTAGCATTAGCCCCACCTGCTGCCACGCCTAAAGGTTGGTTCCTACCTGCGCAATCACTCACCTTCACTGCCTGGGCAACGATGTCTCGTCCTGTGCCCAGGCCCTGAACAAAGACCCGAGCAGCAAGGAAAGCCCGAAATACCTGGGCAGGAACAGAAAGCGACACCAGGCCTCAGAGGAGCTGTGCCCATCCACAAGGGGCAAACACAGGGGCAGAGCAAGGAGGTTGCATCTAACGGGGAGCCTTTGGTTGAAAGTGTGCAGTCGCAAGGGGCAAACTCTTCAAGGGCGCTTAAACGGTGCACTCTTTGGAATTGTCCATTTTTCCTTAGAAACAGGATCTAAAATGTGATCAGTTTTACACACAAGTCCTAAAACTAAAAAAAAGAGAGCGCCCATTCAACAAATTAATTCCCTTTATCTAGTTTGAGGTTCTATGGAAAACTGAGGACATTTTAGGTCGTATTTATGCAGAAGCATTAGCAATTCAAAAGGGTGCACAAACTTTTAGCCATCACTGCAGCTGCATGCCTGTGTGCCAGGGTGGGCAGGGGCAACATTTCAAGTTTGGGGGAGGGGTGTCTTTGTTTTTCACGGAGCCCTAGAGATCCCTATGAAGGCAGGCCTCTCTGTTTTATTGGCAAGGGATTGTTTGGAAAAGGTCGAGGATTACCCTGGACCCACCCTGGGGTGGGCATGGCTGTGGCAGAGGCTGGTTCGCCCAAAGAGTAGGAAGCCGCTCACATCTCCCATGGTCATTTCCAATGCTGGCTACTCCAGCACCCGAAGGAATGCTTCACGCAGCTTAGTTTACGGATTGGGAGATGATGTGACAAGACAGAAGGTGGGGCTGAGGGGGCAGCAGGGCAAAGAGGGAAAGGACTGCCCTCCTCCCCCTTTTGGCTCTCTCTGACTGAGGCCTTCCTTGCCAGGCCGCTGTGAGTGGGACAGTACCCTTTCCCACCCCGCCAGCGGTCCTGCTCCAAGCCAAAGGGCTGTCCTGTAAGGAGCAGGGCTCACCTGCACCCGGAGCTGGTTGGGGCTGTCTCCAAAGGCATGGAGGCTTTCCACCTGGCGCCCCACACACTCCAGGTACCCTTCTGGGAAGCTATACTGGGGGTTAAGCAGAGGCAGCATCCGCTCCAGAAGCTGAGACCAGAAGTCACTCAGGGCCTCGTCTAGGCTGGGCTGAGACCCCTTCAGCTGATGTTGCAACTCCACAAATAGTCCCTGGAAGAGGCGGGCATGCTGCAAATAAAGGCGCCCATATGAACGGGCAAACATGGCCTGCAGAGACCGCTCAGCTCCAGCAAGAAGCTCCTGGAAAAAGTCTGAAAGTGGAAGAAACACCAAGGAGAGCGAGATTAAGCGGAGCCCAAAGAAAAGCCAACCGCCGCCTTCTCCTTCCCCTTCTGCGTGGGAGAGGCTGCCAAACAGGCAATGCCAGCAGTGAAGGCTGCCCACTGAAATTCTGAGGTGGGGTCAGGTGGGAAAGCGACCCCGGGTAGCATCATGGCTTGTATGTGAGGAGAAGGGAATGAAGGGTAACCTTCATCTACAGAGTCCCTGAAAGCAAGACAAGAAGGACAGGTGGGAAGAGAGATTCAAGAGAGACCCAACCTCAAGGGGAGGAGGCATCTCCTAACAGTGGGAAGGCTTACCTGGGGAAATTCTGGGTGCTCCATCAGGGGAGGTTTCCAAGAAGAGACTCGGGAAGGGCCCAGGGTCTCCTGCTTGAGCAGGGTGTTCAAGCTCCCTCCCGACCCTACTATTCTAGATCCCATTGGTGGGGCGGGGTGTGAGGAAGGGAAAGGGAAAAGGAAAGAGAGCAGCCAGCTGGGCAAAGGGGGCCCGAGAGAGGCTCCTTCCCCTCGCTCACCCTGAAAGCGCTGCTGGCGAGAGCTCAGGGTGCTGACCAGGAAGGCGCCCGTCTCCCCCAAGAGCGCCCGGAGCTCCGCCTGCCCTTGCTCGCTCAGCCGCTCCTCCGTTTCGCTGGCGCAGCAGGTGTAGTCCTGGGGACAGATGCGAAGGTGCTCTCCTGCGGGAATGGAAGGGGAGGCTCCAGGCGGATCGGTTCCCCCTCGGAGGAGGATTCGCCTCTGGGATGAAGACAAGCGGGGGGGGGGCGCAAGGGAAGCGCCTCGCCCTCCCTCAGTCTCCACCCTGGGCAAAAGTTTTCCTCACCAGCCCTTTCCCCTCCTCTTCCCCGGAGCTTTCAGTGGGGGGGAGGATGGGGGGGGGCAAGTGGCCCAAGAGAGGAGAGCGGCGTCCCTCGCAGGACTTTCCTCTCGCCCAGAGCCCGTCCGAGCAGAGCAACGGGAAGGGCGGGGAACGGTCGGCAGGATTCCCCTTCGCCAAAGACCGGCCAACCTGCTGTTCCTGGAGCGGGACAGGCGGAATCTCCCGGCGCTCCAATCACCGTTGCTCGCCCACCCCCCGCCCGCGGGACAGAAAACTTCGGCCGCGGCGCCTTTCGAGCAGCTCTCCGCCCGAGCGCCCTTACCCGAGATGAGGGTGGGCGGGACCGAGGAGAGGGAGAAGCCGCGGCTCGCAAGCGCCTGCTGGGTCTCCGCGCAGCTCCGCGCCCCGCGAGCTTGTCCGGCCGCGGCTGCACAAAGAAGCGCGCTCAGCGCCCAGAGGAGCGGTAGCGGCGACCCCATCCCGCCGAGGGAGAGGCGCAAAGGGAGAGGCAGGAGGAGCCCTTCCTTCACGCCAAGCACCGCTCGCACCGCTCGGCCAGGTCGGTCCGCGAGAAGGACCCAAGGAACGGGCCACTTTCCCCGCGCTGAGCGGAGCGGCTGCCAGACAATAGAAGCCCACTCGCGGGTGAGGCTCGCCGGGCCCTAGTGCCTCCCGCCTGCTCTCCTGGCCGGGCATCGGACAATGGGAGCGGAATGGGGAGTGGCCCCAACGGCCTCTGGGGCTCTGCTCCTGCCCCGCTGCTCGGCTGGCCCCTCCTCCCCGTTGCTCGGCCAGAGGGGCTCTGCAGGACCTGAGCGCAAAGAGGGGCAGGGCGGCTCTTCCCACTAGGCTTGCGATAGATACGCCTTCAGAAGAGATGGGGTGCTGGCTGCCACTTCCCACTTGATTCCCACCAGCCGTTTATCTTCCTCTTAGTTTGAGAAGGCAGCCTTTTTGCCTGACCACTTCTCCCCCCCCCCCTGTGTGTGTGTGTGTGTGTGTGTGTGTGTGTGTCTTCCTCCCTCCCTCCCTCTTGCTACAAATTCTGTGAGTGGCCTAAGCAAGTCTGTTTCTGTATATGCAGAAGAAAGAAAGGAAGGAAGGAAGGAGGGAGGGAGGGAGGGAGGGAGGGAGGGAAGGAAGGAAGGAAGGAAGGAAGAAAGAAAGAAAGAAAGAAGAAAGAAAGAAAGAAAGAAAGAAAGAAAGAAAGAAAGAAAGAAAGAAAGAAAGAAAGAAAGAAAGCACTGAAAAGTATGAAGAGAGAATTAGGGAGAGATACCAGAGTGAGCTTACAAGATTGGAATCTGGGAGAGAGCATTTCTTGGTGAGGCCAAGAGTGTATCATAAAAATGGACATAGACAAGAAAAGGAAAAAAAGTGTAGGGAGTTAGCACCCACCCCTCTCCTAGAAAAATGAAATATCCTAGAAAATATTGAAAGGGCAGAATATTATATTTTCCTGGATGTGAAAAAGGGAGAAACACATTTTAAACACAAAGTAAATTCCTGCAGCTTCCTGCCCATCCCCACTTTGTCAATGGGCCATTATAGTCCACTTTACATAATAAAGAGTTCTCCCCATAAGCTCCAGGGGGAAGGGAATGAAGGCATGATAATATAAGCCCAACTGGCCACATGGCATCTGAACTCAACAAAACCTGGATTCAAAACTCAGCCTAGAGGGTTGCCCTTGCCCGGGCCCATGGGAGTCTGGCAACCAATCAGAATACATTTCTTACACAGGAACAGGAAACAGATAGGTGGGGCTGAACAGATTATAAAAAGCCCTGCAAGCCCTTCTTCAGTTCTCTGCTCTGCTCTTCTCTTCTTCTCCACCAACATTGAAGCATGTGATCACCTTTTCTGCTCAGGACTCATGTGGTCCTGTCCACCATTAAAACCATCTTTCCAAGCAGCCTCCATGTCTCCAGTGTCTTTTTCCCCACTTGGAGCCGAACCCAGAAGGACATTTCTTCCAACAACCCTTTAGAAAAAAACCCAGGGGTCTTCAAACCTGACAGCTTTAAGACTTGGGGACTTCAATTCCCAGAATTCCTCCTCCAGTCATGTTGCAGCGATGTCATCTACATGGATCTGCTCCATCTTTGGTTTCTTCATCGTGGGCAGGGCTGCCGCTGAAGATGCCAAGGAGCCCTCCGCCGCCACCAGAATAACTGCTGCCACCACCTCCTCCTCCTCCTCCTCCAACAGCACCACCACATTTGCTGCCCGGCGCTGCAGCTGAGGTGAAGCTGGCAAAGCTGCTGCTGGCACCCCCGCCCATGGCAGCGGCGCCTCCCCCTCCGCTCAGAGCACCTGAGCTGGGCCTCGCGTTACCCCTGCCCCCTCTTCTTCCGCTGTGCTTTTGAGAAGCCATGAGGCCTTTTTTTCCCCTGCTCCCACCCCCCTCCGTAGCCTTCCTACTGGCTCCTGCAGACTCATGGCTCCTCAAAAGCACAGCGGAGGAGGAGGGGGCAGGGGTGACGCGGGGCTCAGCTCAGGTGCTCCGAGTGGAGGGAGAGGCGCCGCTGCCACGCGCGGGGATGCCGGCTGGAACTTTGGCGGCTTCACCTCAGCCGCAGCGCCAGGCAGCAAATCCGGCAGTGCTGTTAGAGGAGGAGGAGGTGCCAGCAGTTATTCCAGTGGCGGCGGGGGCTTTGGGGCTTCACAGTTACCATCAGTCGCTCTGTGCTCATCAAAACAAGTCCAGGGAGGTCCTTTGCGGGCGGCCAGTTCCAGCCGCCTGCAAAGGACCTCCGCAGCTCCCGGAGCCTGTGGCAATAGAAATCACTGTGCGGCAGTTGAAAACTGCTGCGTGGTGTTTTCTTGCCACGTGCGCAGCCGCGCATCTTAGAGGGAACATTGCATCTGGAAGCATGTGATCACCTTTTTTCCCAGGACCCCAAGCCATGTGGTCCCAACATTAAACCATCTTTCCAAGCAGCCTCCGTGTTTCCAGTGTTTTTTCCCCACTTGGAGCTGAACCCAGAAGGACATTTCTCCCAACAAAAAAAAAGTGAAATGTGCAGGAAGAGAAACTCAAGACCAACATTCACTGTATTAATCTTGCTCAAGAATAAACTGAAAATGGACACGAGAAAAGAGAATGGGGATGCTGCTTGAATCAAGTGAAGTTAACCTTGTTCTAGCACCATAGAAGTGCGTAGACGTACATTCATGAAAGGCTTAAAAAGGGATGTTTGAGGGAATAATGGAATAAAATGGGTAAAGGGAAAATGCATGTAAGAATGATTGCTGCAGGAAGTGAGAAAAGGGGAAAGTAATCTGCATGATGCATTTAGAAAAAGATAGGTGCAAAGGATGCAGTCAGAGCAGGGCATGTGTTAAGGTTTAAAGAGGTAGAGAAAATGCAGAACAATTTTGATGGAAAGTAAAAGTTGTTTTAAAAATGAAAGCCATAATAATTTGAGGGTAAAGTCAAAGTGAAGGTACGTCATTCCCCAATTCAAAAACTACAGGGGCAGCCATTTGCTCATTGTTTCTGGGAAGATGCTTAATAATAAACAAGATGCGAGGGGGGGGGGTTGGGAAATGCAGGTCAGGAGTTTAGGACAGTGACAAAGTTCATTGTACATAGAGAGAGGTATGGTGTATAATAAAGTAAAAAAGGCAGTGGAGAAATTAAAAATGTTTAACTACTGGTTCTGTGGGCGTGACTTGGTGGGCGTGATGTGGCTTAGTGGGCATGGCAGGGGAAGGATACTGCAGAATCTCCATTCCCACCCCACTCTGGAGCCAGCCAGAGGTGGCATTTGCCGGTTCTCTGAACTACTCAAAATTTCCACTATTGAGTTTTCAGAACCTGCTGCATTTCACTCCTGAAAAAAGGCCTGAAATTGTGGAATGATTTTCATGGATGGGGAGTGGAGATTTGATTGCGGAATACCATCAGAGTAGCCCATGATGGAAGTGAAGCCTCTGGGAGAATAACTCTGGAAGGTTTAGCAAACGGTTCTACCTGGAGCAGAGAAAATGTGGATGGCTGCTTAAGGGGCTTATGGACAAAGGTACAAAGAACACTTGGAGTGTTCTTAGAGGTCTGTGCATTGGTTGGGATGCAGAATCACTGAAGGGACCTTGGAGATCATCTAGTCCAACTTCAGCCAATTGCAGGAATCCCTTAGTATAGCATTCTTGGCAGACAGCCATCTCATCTCCACACTATCAGTGAAAAAGACTGCCCCACCTTCTGGGGCTCTTCCTTCCTTCCACTGTTCTATAACTGGAGACAGCCCCATACACCCTTTTGTCATTTAAACCATTCTTTATGCTCCTGGCCAAACCAGGCCTTCTTTTCCAAATGCTCCCCAGCTGACTGCATCATCATGACTGGGTCTGGCACTCAGCCTGACCCCTTAGCTCCAGATGGGCTCTCTGCACTTAGCCCAGCCTCCCTACTTTCCGAGGGCAGGAGCAGCATTGATCTCTCTGGAGCTTCTGCCCCAGGCTCTTCCTCATGATTCCTCAAAGATCCCCCAAGGGATGTTGGGGGCTTAAGCTGAATGTAGATCCTGCAGGGAATGCATTGAAGACCAAGGGAGCTGTGTTTGACAGGAAAAATGGAGAAAATAATGACGTAGTAGATATAAATGGTGTATTAGATATAAAAAGCTAGAGCAAGTCAATGCATTTATGAATTGTTGATAGAATGTTTACTAATGGAGAAATTTTAAGATACAAATGCTGGAGGAACATAACATCAATTGTGAGCAATGAATCCTTGTCCAAATAAGCAAAAATGGCTATAAAGATCATCCTTGCTTACCAATGGTAATTGGGACCAGCAAGCCCACTGCCAAGCCTGGTGCCAGTGCCAGTGTCTGTGGCAGTCGGTTGCCGTCATTAGGTCAATCCTATGCGGTCCCAGATTCCTCCGATTGCCATGTGTGACCTCCTGCCAGCTTCCACGTTGACTTTGGTTGTCTGAAGTGAAGGCTGCAAATGGGGACGGTGTGGCCGTGGGACTCCGTGAATTGGTAATTGCAAGCCGGTTGCCAAGCACCCAAACTGCGACAGCATGACTGTAGGAACCTCAAGGGCTGCGACTACAAGGACTTGTTTTAGGTCTCCCATCATACTTTGATCCCTGAATCAGAGGCTCTTCAGGAAGGGCCACCTGGGTGTAAAAGCTCCTCTGCTCCCTGATGTGAGAGCCGAGCGGAGGCCAGGAGAATGAAGTAATTTTTAAAAAGGTCAATGAATGTGGCACTTGGAAGGCTGAGGGACAATGGTGAAGTTCAAATTTTTTTTACTACCAGTTCTGTGGGTGTGGCTTGGTGGGCGTGGCTTGGTGGGTGTGTCAATGCCTAAGGCGTTTCCATGGCTACTATCAACTTGAGAAGAGGGGGAGAATGCCATGCATACTTTTGGTCAGAGTAAAAGTCTCATATTTCTGTACTGGGACAACCCCTACCATGGGACCTAACCTACCAAGAAGCATTCAAGACACTAAAAGAAATATTTGCAAAGGAGTCAGTGCTGAAGCATCCTGACCCCGAGCAACCTTTCGTGATCCAGGCAGATGCCAGAGATGTGGCAGTGGGAGCAGAGCTACTCCAAAGAAACAACCAAGGAAACTTACAACCCTGCGCCTACACCTCCCGCAAGCTCACAGACACAGAGAGACGATGGGCCGCATGGGAAAAGGAGGCTTTCACCTTGAGATGGGCACTGCTAACCTGGAGACACCTGTGGGAAGGGAGCCAGAAAGCATTCGAAGTCTGGACTGACCACAAAAATCTGGCGGCGCTTAGGACCCCACGGAAATTATCACCCAAACAAGTCCAATGGGCTCAATACTTCAACCATTTTGATTTTGTCTTAAAGCACATTCCAGGCGGGAGGAACTTTTTACCTGATGCCCTCTCCCGCATGCCTCAGTACAAATGTGAACGGGAGCACGTAGTGGACACCATTATTTCCTCTACCCAAACCACTACCCAAGTGACCACCAGACGGCAACGCTGTGACCGGCAAGACCAACTTACAAGCGACCTAACCACAAGGCTCAAAACTGAACTGCTAGCAGACCCTGGTTCCAAAACAACCAACACATCTTGACAAAGAGAGATGACTTTGCATAGAAGGGGACAAAACTCTACGTCCCAGAATCCCTACGTGCCCTAGTTCTCTAGAGAAGTCATGATGCCAAACCAGCAGGCCACTTTGGGTTCCTAAAGATTTTACACTTAGCCCGGAAGCAATTCTGGTGGCCTGGCAGGAAGAAAGATGTAGACAGTTACGTGAAAAGTTGTACCATTTATGCCACAATGAAGAGACAACCAGGAAAAACCCCTGGAGTACTGCAAACAGTAGCAGAACCAACGAGGCCGTGGGAGGAGATCGCAATGGACTTTATAGTAGAGTTGCCAAAAAGTGGGGGAAACACAGTGATTTGGACTGTAATAGACCTGTTCTCCAAACAGGCACACTTCATACCCTGTAGCGGACTATCCTCAGCTCACAAGCTGGCTAAACTGTTCGTGAAGCATATCTACCGACTGCATGGAGTACCTCGAAGAATTATCTCAGACAGAGGGGTCCAGTTCACAGCTAAGTTCTAGAGGGAGTTCCTGCGGTCCATTGGATCATCTCAGGGTCTTAGTTAAGCTTTTCATCCGAGCACCAATGGGACAGCAGAGAGACTGAACACCATGGTAGAGCAGTACCTGAGGTGTTTTGTGAACTATCAGCAGTCCAATTGGGCAGACCTTTTGCTGAGGTCGCGTACAATAATGCTGTTCACAATAGCACAGGACTCACGCCATTCAAAATAGTGAGCGGTATCGACTTCATCCCAATGCCTGAGTATCCAAGGGATCCCCCCCTCCTCAGTCAGCTTGGCTGACTGGATGTCGATGCTGAACGCGACCTGGGAAAATGTCAAAAAGGCACTGGCTAAAGTGGCACAAACCTATAAGAAACAGGCAGACAAACACCGGGCTCCACAACGGCCATTCCAGGTGGGAGAGAAGGTTTACCTCTCCACAAAATATTTGAGATTAAAACTGCCTAGCAAGAAACTGGGGCCAAAGTTTATGGGGACCACTCCCCATAGTAAAGATCATCAACCCAGTCACAGTGCAATTGAAACTGTCTCAATTGTTGGGGAAGATACACCCAGCATTCCATAGCAGCCTCTTAAAACCCGTGATTGGATCCACTCTGAGACCACTACCCCAGAAGACCCTGGGCCCTATGGTCATAGGGGGCCAAACCCATTATGAAGTTCAACATATCCTTGATTCAAGGTGGCACAGGTGACAACTCCAATACTTAATCAAATGGAAGGGCTATCCCTTGTGAGAGGCGTCTTGGGTGTAAAGTAGAAATATCCAGGCTGATCGCCTTATAGCAAAATTCCATGCAGAAAATCCAAGCAAGTCTGGGGGAGGGACACATCCTTAAGTTATACACCTGTACTCAAATTGCTTTGTTTTATACAGGTCGCTTTCAGGAAGTGAGGGGAGCCGGATGTCAACGCCTAAGGCGTTTCCATGACTACTATCAACTTGAGAAGTCAGGGGAATGCCATGCATACTTTTGGCCAGAATAAAAGTCTCATATTTCTGTACTGGGATGTGAATGTGCATGTCCAGAACCCTGCCATAACGTCCTGTTGGAGAATGTGATTGATGACCTCAGCCAGAGGGGAGGGGGCACAGGGGTAAAGGTCAGATGCCATTAAGTGTGATTTAGGTTCAGCTACACAGAAATCCGTGCCAAGATGTTAGTCCTAATAAATGAATGGGGTTTTTTTGAACCTTGTCTCGGGGCTCATAAATTAATTAGGGCAACTCTTGGAAACTTTACAGGGTGTAGCAGGGGAAGGATATTCCAAAATCCCCATTCCTACCCTGCTCTGGGTCCAGCAAGAGGTGGCATTTGCCAGTTCTCCAAACTACTCAAAATTTCCGCTACCGGTTCTCCAGAACCTGTCAGAATCTGCTAGATTTAACCCCTGCTGAGGGGCAAAAGAAAAAAGCAAAGGACTGAGTGGAAAACAGCGGGACAGAGGGGAGGAGGGGGATCAAATGGCAGAAGCAATGGATGGACAGGGAGGAAGTGTGTGCCTGATGGAAGGAAGACTCACGAGGTATAGAGAGTAGAGGGAAGGATATTGCTGTCACTTTTTATCATCCACCATGGAGTGATTGGGATGGATCCTTTCTGGCTGCTGAGGAAACTTTTTCTCTACCCACTTCAGGGTTTCCTGGCTAAAGAAGCCAAGTCAAGGCAACTGTCAGCTCTGGCCAGGATTAGCATCCTCACTGTCTGTCAGGTGAGAGGAGTCAGTGGGCAGAGAAGTGGGCTGCTCCTAGGAGATCTGCCTTTGTTCTGCCTCCAAAGGACAATGCTCGCAGCATCAACCCTCTCCGACCAGCAGGGGGCAGCGCCTGAAGTCTGGATCCTGCCCAGAGGGAGCCCGGAGGGCTTTTTGGGACAGGCAGGAGGAGAGGCCCTGCTGTCTCCCCTGAACAAAGGGAGGGCCATGGAAACCAGATCACCAGGCCTTGCCGTAATTAATACTGCAATTAAAGAGGAAGCAGCAAATCTCTGTTTGGCACAAATCCTTTCTTTCTTTCAACTACAATCTGTCCATTGTATCTTCAAAGTTTCTCCTGCGGGCTCTTTGACACAGGATGCCTGAGTAAAGCAATCTTAATAAGCCTAATTGGGTTATGGGGGTGACGATGGTGGAGAACTCATGGCCACATCATCAGTTGGATACTTGCTTGGGGGGGCATTAGACGGTGGGGAAGGGACCCTCGCTTCAGCCCTCTGGCTGTCTCCTTGGCCCCCCCCCCCTCCCCCAGGCCATCAGCCAAAGAGGCAGAACCGAACTCCTCAGGTTGCAGGCCATGGAAGCGCATTCCAGATCTTGAGACATGCCAGGCAGCCTGCTTTGCGTTCCTGGGGAAGCAGAAGGTGTTTGGGGGCTTTTCTCCAGGCAAATATTATATCTTCAAGAAATGGGAAGTGGCGTTTTAAATTTAACTTTTTGTTCTCTGATTCTGGCTCTCACATATTTTTAAGATGTTATTTGTTCCTTTGCCTCACAGAATTCGGCAGCCACTGAAATATCAAGGTCCGCAGAAGCTGCCGGAAAACCATGGAGACAGACTGGTTTATGCGTCTGGCTGAGCAAATTCTCTGGTTAGCATAAAACCATTGCTAAGAGACTGTAATTTAAAGACTGCTGAGTGTACAAAAAGGAAGCCAAACGGAGTGCACACTTTCAAGCACACAGCAAGGCAGATAATCCATTCCATAATCTGTTTCATCATCTGGTTTTTCTTGGCCTATGTAAAAAGTAAACTCTCACTTTTCTCAGCCCTGAATTGCATTTTGTTGGATAGGACCCAGTGATCAAGTCTGTCAGGATCCTTCTGAAACTTGAAACTATCTTCTAAAGTGTTGGTTATCCATCCTCCCCGCCCGCCACCGCTAGCTTGGTGTGGTCTGAAATTTGATGAGTTCTCCTTCTATCCCCCCATCTAAATCATTTATGAAGATGTGGAAGAGAACTGGGCCCAAGACGGAAACTTGGGGTTCCCTACTGAATGGTCCCCTCCCTGTAGATGTAGTTCCATTGAGGATTATATGTTGAATGCGGTCGACCACTTACGAATCCATGCCTATCTCATATTATTCTATCTTACTGAGAAGCTGTAATCTACTTTGTCAAATGCCTTACTGAAGTCTACTTGGATGAGGCCCGGCTGACATGCAGCTTGCCCATCCCCATCCCCACCCAATTGACAAGAGGCCCCCAGCTAGCAAAGTCTCCAGCCCACAGGAGAGGCATCTTGTCATCTGTGTTCTTCTTCCATAGCCTTCTTTGATTTAAGCTTCTTATATCCACTTTTGACAACCCTGTACCCATACGGGATCGTATTCTGCCCCATACATCCCTACGACCCATCCGCTCGCACAGAGAGGGACTTCTCCAGGTGCCGTCCACCAGACAGTGCTGAGGGGCGGCGCCTAGGAGCAGAGCCTTCTCTGTGGCGGGCCCAGCCCTGTGGAATGACCTCCCTCCGGATATTAGGACCACCACTGACCTCCGCTCCTTCCGTGTAAAGCTCAAGACCCACCTATTCCAAATAGCTGGCCTGGCTCAACCATAACTTCATAACGCTCCTGACGGGTTTTTTAATTCGGTAATTTTATTCAATGGGATTTTAAATTGTGTTTTTTAATTGTTTTCACTCATTAGTCTACCTCCTCCATGCACATGTATATGTCCTTGTTTTATGTATGTATGTTTGTCATTATCTGTATTTTATTTGTTTTGATTGTACGCCGCCCCGAGTCCTTCGGGAGAGGGTTGCGGCTAACAAATAAAATTATTATTATTATTATTATTATTATTATTATTATTATTATTATTATTATTATTATTATTATTATTATTATTATTATTATTATTATTTGGCAGACATGAGTTCCACAAAATGTAACTCTCTTTATTGGGACTGGGGAGCAGAAGCGGGGGTGCTTGCAGCAGAGACAGGTCCCTGGCTCCCTGGCTGGAGAGGGGGTCCCTAGGTGATGAAAAGCTGCTGCGAGGGGAGGAAACCACAGCTCTTGTGCTCTTTGAATAGTTGGTGCAGTACCTGAACGCAGAGGGTGTGGTAGCAGTCATCCCCACTTTGGGTTGGGAGTTATCATATAATAGGTTGTAGTCTACTTCATCAAATGCTTTACTGAAGTCCAATGTACTGTATTTGGTACCCCATCCCCCTGTCTATGGCAAGTCGGAGCTGGTTAGAGAATCTTCACAAGTTGACATTATGTTTGCAAGTTGACAGCATTTCACTGGTCCACTAATTTAGTCACTTTGTCAAAGAATGCAATAATATTTGTTTGGTATGACCTGTTTTTGACAAACCCGTGTTGTCTTATATTAATAGTTTAGCTTGTTTGCACATCCATTCCTTAATTATCTTTTCCAGGCTCTTCTAGGGTATTGATGTCAACCTGATTGATCTGTAGTTTCCTGGAACCATTCCTCCCCCCCCCCTTTTGTTTTGTTATTTTTGACATTTGTTGCTAGCTATAGCTCATTCTGAACCTTAGCTTTCCTGATTTCATCTTTGCAGAGTTGGGCTATATACCACTTTTTATACTTGTCTTTTATACTTGGTCTGTCATTTTATCAGAGAATTCTTTGTGCAGCCATGCTGGTTTCTTCTGAGATCTCTTATTTTACCTTTTCAATAGTATTGTGCTAGACTCGGCTTTTATAATCTATTTTTTTAGAGTTTCCCAAGATTCTTGGGTTATTCATCCCTTTAAGATTTTCATCCATGGAATCTTTTAAAGCACTCTCTGTTGAAATTATCTCTCTTAGTCCAAGACTTTAGTTTGACTTTGTTCTATTGCTTGTACCTGCATTATGTTGAATTCCAATAGCACATGGTCACACCCCCACCCCAAAGTTCCTATAACTTCAACGCCTTCTGCTGTTAGTGAGAATTAAGTCTAGTAGAGCTGAATCTCTAGTTCCCTTCTCTACCTTTGGGAGACAAAGTTGTCTGCCAGGTTCATCAAGTAACTGTTTGATATCCCACTAGATGCAGAGTTTGTCTCCCAGTTGTTGTCAGAGTAATTAAAGTCCCCCATTGCTAGTGTGGTGTGCTTCCTACATACCTTAGTTAACTGATTAGCAAAATGTTCAATTATTTCCTTGTTTGTTTGGGTAGTCTGTAGTGCCCACTTATCACAATGTCATTCTGTTGACATTGCCATTTTATAATTTTGTGACCATAATTTTTGCCATTTCTCTAAATCAATCACATGATCAAAAAATTTTCCTCAAGCAATCATAGAATCTTTAACTTGTTCTAATTTAACCTCTAATAAGTATCCATATAATTTTTAAATCACCTTTTCATCAGTACTTGTCAGAATTTTATCCAGGTCAGTCAACTATATAAATAAAAATGTAATGTTTGTTTGTTCAAAATCTCAAATCTCCAAAAGTTCTTCACTGATTGCTTTGGAATTTTGACACAACGTTGCATTCAAATACACGCATGTTTTTATATATGTATATTATATAGATGTCACACCTGTGACAGGTAAAAACATGCTCTTTTGTAAAAACATGCTTTTTTGAAAACCAGTGCCATCTGCTGGACGTAAAAGCAGCTATACTAAATATGTCACGATTCCATTTCAATGTTTCCAATTGCATTGTTATATTGATTTTTCATACATTTCCATTAATTTTCATTTTTATTTAATTATTTAGTGTGACATTGTGTTGGAATTCAGCTGTGTCATTTACCATGTTTTTCCTTTGTTTTTCAGTTCGTGTTTTTGCTTCTTTAATGTTTTGCTATTTTATATTTTTTTGTTATAATTTTCTTTCTTTTTCAGTGCAATTGTTATGCTTTACTTCATCCAAATAATACCTCGCAGAAAATCAAACTTAGGTTGTCGTACTCGCGGAGCGAAAGCAGTGCGACGAGTAATTGCAAATCAAACTGAGGAAGAACGGGCATCAGTGAACGAGCAAAACAGACAAAGAATGGCTCAAATAGATGCCGAGGAAGCAGCCGAGTGACATGCAGCCAGACTTGAGAATGCACGGTTGCGAGCACGGCCATCATGTTCTGCAGCTTCAGATCTCTTTCATTCTCAACAGAATGAATGCGACAGGCTGAGAGTGGCTGAAAGATGTCAACGAGAAACAGCAGATCAGCTTCAAACATGATTCCTTGCTCAGCAATCACCCGATTACAATCGCCTTGCATTCCGGTACAACCCAGCTGATGATTATAGTTTGAGCGGGCATGTTCTCATTGGCACTATGACTGAAGTGTGTCCTTATTGCAAGGCTCTGAAATTTAATGGAGAAATGAAAGGAATGTGTTGCGCCGCCGGAAAAATTAAACTGCCTCAACTTGGAGAACTGCCAGATCCATTAAAAACTTTGCTTGCTGGATATACCGCTGAATGACCTCAGGACGAATTTCACTGCCTCATAACTTCTGCAATTTAGTGACATCAAAAGAAGAATTGGTGGAAAAAGCATTTCCCCATAATCAAACCAATTATAAGAATCATGATTGGCTGAGTGAACGAGCTATTCTTGTAGCCAAAAACAAAGACGTCTATGAACTTAACAATATTATTCACACTAACATTCAAAGTGAGGCAGTCACATACAAGTCCATCAACACTGTTGTGGAAGCAGATGAAGCGGTTAATTATCCAACAGAATTTTTGAATTCACTCGACCTGCCAGGGATGCCACCGCACGTACTGCAATTGAAAATCAGCATGCCAATTATCATGCTGTGAAATATCAACCAGCCAAAGCTTTGCAACGGCACGCAGCTTGCAGTAAAAAAATTAATGACCAACGGCATAGAAACAACAATCTTGACAGGATCTTTCAAAGGTGAAGATGTCCTCATTCCTCGCATTCCTATGATTCCAACGAAAAATCAGATGCGAAAAATCAGATGCACATTGAACCTGCAGAACATGCAGCCGACCCTGAGTATGATTCAAGAAGTGATGATGAAAACACAGGAGTCAATAATGAAGAACCATGAGGAAATTAAGAATGAGATGGGAGAGGTGAAAGGAGACATTTGTAAATTGGGCAACAGAATAGGAAAGATACAGGAGGCAATATTTATAAATGAACAGAAAATAAAGACAATGGAAGCTAGAATGGAACAAACTGGAAAAAAGTAGAAGTGGAAGAAAAATTGATTGCAGTGAATAAGGACTTGGAGGAGTCAATAATAGATCTGGAAATGGAGAAATCAGTTTTTTGCCTGAGATTCCAAAATATAAGAAAATTTAGGAAGATCTACTAAACCTCATGGTAAAATTGCTCTCTGAGGCATTGCAGTAAATTAAACAGGATGTGCAAAATGACATAGATGAGATATATAGAGTCCACATTAATTATGTGTGCCGACACAAACTGCCAAGGGAAGTTAACGTGAAAGTCTCAAGAAAAATAACCAGGGATGAAGTATATAAGAGGACAAGAGACAAACCGCTGACTTATAAAGGGAAAGAAATATTAACCCTGAAACAGGTACCCAGAAGGATTAGAGAACAAAGGAGTTACCATGTCCTATCCTCGCAATTAGTTAAATATAAGATAATGTTCTGATGTCTTATCCCTAAAGGCATGTTAATCTCATGGCAAGAAAATAAAATCAGAATTGTTACACTGGACAAGGCGCAAGAACTTTATGAACATTACTTAGCTACAGATGAAGAACAGGATAGTAGAGAAGAGATTGAAAGCAAAAGCCAGGAAGAACAACAATTAGAAGTGGTCAGACCCAAACTGTTGGAAGTGTAAAAAAACACCAGGCACTTTCTATCATATGTGGTGGACGTGCAATGAGGCAAAAAAATATTGGAAAATGATTCAATCGTGATTAGAACAAATGGTGGGAGAACAAATTATGTTTAAACCAGGAACTTTTCTCCTAGGCATAATACCGGAGGGGTTTAAGAAAGATACACTTTATCTAATTATACCTATACTAACTGCAGCGCGCATAACCTATGCACAGTATTGGAAAAAAGAAAATACACCATCAGAGCTAGATATAATCAGAAAAGTGTTGGCCTGTGCAGAAGCAGATAGGCTTACTCTTGAACTTAAAAATAAAGGGGAATCAGAATATTTTGAGGTATGGAATAGATTTTATGATTGGTATAAGACAAGACTGGAACAAATGTATATATTGTGATTGGACAGAAGGATAGACAATGTATCAAGTAGTTTAACTATTAATGGTTGAAATTAGCTGTATATAATGTGAATGTATGGTCACTCTGACTCCGTGGTATTGCATTGTTTTTAAATGTAAAAATAATAAAAATATATTTTTTAAAAAAGTGGTCAGACCAAGAAGTAAGAGAACGGATGGAAAGGGAACACCAGGAAAGAGAGGGTGAGAGGACAAGAACGCAAGACCAAGGAGAGGAACGAGAACTACTTATAAATAAATTGGAAGAAGAAATTAAGTTATTATCAATTAATATAAATGGAATGAACTCCCTGGCCAAAAGAAAACAAACATTGTCAAAACTTCAAAAACAGAATATGGATATTACGTGCTTACAAGAGGTCCACATTAAGAAACGACAGGGTGGCATTTTAGAATTTCCAAAAATAGGGAAACTCCATTTGGCTCTGGCGGAAAAAAAGAAGAGTGGTATAGCAGTATATATAAAAGAATGGCTGAAATCTAAACAGATCTATGCAGATGAAGAGGGAATCCAATTGACAGAAATAATAAGTCAAAACTAATGTTACTGGCAGTAATATACACACCAAATGCTAACTAGAAGGAATTTTATCATAAACTATACTGGAAAATAATAGAATCAGGAGAATATTTGCCTAGTAGGAGATTTTAATGCGGTAACAGACACTAAGAAAAATTATATAAGCAGCAAAAAAAAAAAATATTAGACGTAAACAAGATAGTGAGATACAAAGAATTATTGGATGAGCAAGGGAAATTAAAATCTGACCAAGAGTTAAAGAGCCAAGGAATAGAGATAAGCTGGTGGCGATACCTGCAAATTAGGACAAGATACAAAAAAGATTTAGAACAATATGGCAGGAATTAGATAAAATACTACAGGGGACAGGGGGGAAATGATTACCAAAGCATATAATTATTTCTTAAGATTTAAAATAGAGGAAGAAACAGTGAAAGAGATGACAAGTAGGGGTAATTTTGGTTATAATATTGAATTAGAATATTGGGGGAAAATGTGGGAGAAAAATTACAAATTATCAATGTCAGCAGCCTGCAAAGAAAACGTACAAAATGTTTTATCGTTGGCATTAACCCCCAGCAAGACTAGCCAAAATGATGCAGCTATAAACAAGGAACTTTCTTTCATACGTGGTGGACATGCCCCAAAGCCAGGGACTATTGTCTCAAAGTAAAGAAATGGTTAGAAGAAATTACAGGAGAAAAAAATTGAACTGAAACTAGAGGTATTCCTATTGGGCATATTAAGGGGAAATATGTGTAAAAAAATGCAATATATAATATGCATATATTAACCACAGCTACAATCGTTTTTGCTCAAAATTGGAAACAGAACAACACCCCCTCTGATCTAATGATAATAAAAAAGGTAGTAGAGTGTGCAGAGATGGATAGGTTAACCATGGAATTAAAGGATAGAGAAAAATCGGAATATTATAAAATTTGGAATATTTGGTACAATTGGTTGGAAAATAGATGTAAAGATGCAATATAAGGAATATGTAAGATTTATATAAAAAGAAGAGAATACAATATATATTTGTAAATATTGTTATAACTTAAAGGAATATATAATACACAGAAAAGCAATCTATATATTTAGAAACTAGTTATATCGATATGGAAACACTGTAACGAGTGGAATTGCGTGTCTTTTTTTAATGTTGAAATATGTCTAACAAACATTATTTTAAAAAATAAATAAAGAGAAAGAAGAGCAAACTAATGACAACAGGTACATCAACCTGCAGTAGAACCGATTTTGAGGATGTTCAAGTGATAGATAACTCCTGCCAATTTACAACTGATTCTCACCAGGGACCATCTGCTGTCAAGAAATACACCAACAACTAGTGCTGTGTAGAGGAGCAGTGAAGCTCGGGGGGGGGGGAACATTTGGATGTCATGATGTGTATTAAAGATCAGAATCACACAGGCAATTATTTTTCCTGGGACACTCTGTAGAATTGAAAGTTGGACTTGAAGAAGCCAGTTAGAAAAAGGTATTGATGTTTTTCCACTTTGGTGTTGTTGGTGAACACTCTGAAAAATACCATGGATAGCAAAGAAAATAGCCAGGGTCAAAGTATTAATTTTTTCCCTCATGTTATGCAAAGTCCTAGGCCTCCTGAACCTCCAATGCTGGGAAAGGTGGAAGGAAAGAGAAGGGAAAGAACAGGAGCAGGTAAAGGGACTTGATTAAGTTTTGGCTTTTGTCATCTCTTAAAGAATCTGGCCATCTTGTCTTCTGCTGGCCTCTTTCACTGCTCCCTTGGGTTTTTTTCCAAGCACCAACCTCTTTTACACAAAATAGCTAAGCTTCAGCTTCCGTGAGCGCCCTGCTTTTCTTCACCTGCCCTTGAATTATACGGCCTCCTTTCAGGTCAGGATCTTCACCATTATCTGCAGTCCCACCAAAGGCATCGGGGTCTTTTCAACCAACTTTTCTGGTGGCCCAGCTCTTAGAGCCAGGCTCAGCTGGGAAAACAGTGGCTTTCATGATGCAGGTTGTAAGTTTGATGTTTCTGCACATCAATCTTTTGTCCAGATGTGTCTTGATCTTTCTCCCTACTAGCAGGTACTGCTTTGTTTTACAGTGATGGTCACCACCCCGTGAATGTTTCAGCTGAAGAAGATAAAGATTAAATAAAGGAGGTGAGCGGTTTAATAGATAGAATAATAAAATAAAATAAAGTCCATTACTGCTGTAGCTTCTTCTCTGCCTATTTGCAATGTACTGGCTTTGCCTTTTGACATCTCGGTTCATTCCTACTGAGCAGCCCAGACCAGGGTTTGCATTCCCTGCCTCACCCTCTCCTAATCTTCTTCTCCTCTTCCAGCAATCAAGGCAGCTTCTTCACCGCATCTGAGTTAAATTAGCTGGTCCATCCTTTCTCATAATGCGTTTTGCATGTAACTCAAATCAGGGGTGGGTTCCGGCAGTCACTACTGCCAGTTCACTTGAGGATGCGCCCCATGTGCGTGTGCATGCACAGAACAATAAAAGTTGTTCTGCGCATGTGCAGAACTGAAAAACAAGATGGCTGCACCTACGGCGGTGCCCGGAGAACCAGTTCAGGCCTGGATTGCTGCTGGTTCCAGCGACCCAGGCTGCCAAACCATTACTGGTTTGCCCGAACCAGTCCAAACCGGTAGGAACCCACCACTTTCTCAAATAAATACAGATTATGCAGCTTTGATTCACTCCTTTCCCTCTTTTCATTTTTGTTAAGTGTTTTATTTTCCTCTTCTTCTGGTCATCATAATTCAGTGGGCAAATCAGATGGGCTGGAACCCACTTTCTCAAGGTCGCCTTTTGACGACTGATCCTATATGCAACTTGTGTATCTGGCAGTTCCTGTGCCACATATTGTAGAAGTCTGGTTTGCAAGAGTTTGAGCCTTACTTTCCTGGCATGTAAGATAAACATGCAATCATTTGTCCATTTCTCTTCTGAAGAGATCAGTTTTTCTCCAGTGGATTGTCACTATAGCAAAGAACACACTGCCGTGTTTTGGTCTGGATGATTCTGAGATGCTCCAGTCAAGACAAAGCACAAACTGTTTTTTCACAAATGGCATAAACCTCAGCCACTCAATTCCTCTTGGTCCCACAGACTAGAATGACAGGGGGGAAAACACTTGATGTAATTAATTTAATATGGGATATAATTATCATAACACAATTTAATCAATTTGATTTAACAGGTATTCTAATTAAAGTACACCCTGTGTTTTTTAAAAAATAATTTCCTATTCTGACAAATTAAGAATTGCTACTTTGAATCCATTTCTGCATAAGCTTTGAGACCTGAGGTTGTATATTCTTGGCCTTAAGCAGGGTCAGCAGCCGAATGGGGAGGACTTGCAGTTTAATGAAAATTGGGATCAGAATGTACACTTGCAAGGCAGAAAGTCTGCAGAAGAATGTGGGGGGGGGAATAGTTGGAGCAACTGCCCTCTGTGCTCCAGCAGACCACCTTTGGGGAAAGGGTGTTGTTCCTTCCCCAGACACAGCTTCTCTGCTGCATGCCCCTGCGCCCAGGGGGGAGGAGGGGGGCTGCTAGCTTCCCCTTTGCCCAGAATGAAAGGGCCCAGAGGCCTCCTGGGTCTCTTTAGGGGAGACCAAGCGCTAGGAGGTGGCAGCTCTGAAGCCTTCCCCTCTCCAGCTGTTCCAAAGGGCAGAGGCGACTAATCTCCCGACATGCAACCAGCAGAGATCCCAAACCTCAAAACCTGGGGCTGGGATTCAGGCAGACTCACGGCAACGCTTCTCCCCCACCCCCCAGCAGTGGAGATTGACCAGGCCACAAGTGACGAACTGTCCAGACCCTCCTATTTCCCTCCCTGTGTTCTCTTTGCCACCACAGGGGCCTGAAGACCTCAACCCTTTTTGGTGGCGTTGGAAAATTCCTCTCCCTCTGTTTTCTAACCCTCACGCTCTGTCAAATGGGACCAAAATATTGCAAAGGAGAAATGAGCCTGCATGTCACTGAGAGGGTCCGGTTGGGGCAGAGGATCAGCTGCCTCTATTTCCCCATGGGAAAAAAGGATCTGGTCAAAGCTTTGGCAGCTGAGACCAGCCCTGGTTTCCTTCTGTGCCCATGGACAACAGAGATCGCATGCCTGTGTGAGACGTTACACAGGCACCGTCTGTTCATGCCATGCTGGGCAGCACCCTCAGCTTGCCCAAGCCCTGCATCCCCCCGAGCCCTGCCGCCCTTCAAATGAACTGATAGAGGGCTGTGCCACCAGGATGCCACTTCCTGGCAGATGCAGAGCACAGACCCTCCCCTGGGTCTCCCTGCCGGATCCTGGGCCACTGAACTCCATTGGTGCTGCCAGAGAGGAGCAAAGCACAGGAGGGCGCCGCCGTTGGCACAGGGAAGGGGCCAGGCAGGCAGGCTGCAGTACAGAAGCCTCAGCTGGTGACGGGGAGTTTCTCAGTTCTTGCAGAGTTTGGATCAGCCCAGAGAATAGCCATCCCTGCCTGAATCCAAGCAAAGGGGGGGGGGGGCTGGCCTTCTGCAGCAGCAGAGCAAAGCTCCCTCCCCCAGCAGCAGTGGGTTGAAATGCTAGCTCAGACCTCTGTGGCTGCCACAGGCCCTAACTTGCCATACCCCCAGCTCAACTTCAGCATATACGTGTAGGGGAGGCAATAGAGGGGCCATCACCACTGCTTTCATCCGAAACCTAGATTCTCCAAAATGAGTCCTTCTGACGCCATAATCAACAGGCAGGAGCCTCTCGACTCCCTCTTCTGCAACTGGTCTAATACCACTTTAAGAAACCCTTCATTAAAAACAGATTCAGACCAGATGCTTAGTGAGTACATTATCTGGCTTAAAGGGCGTTGAGTCCACACTTTCTTCACAATTTAATCCATCAGAAGCAAGAAGAAATATTGAAAGTGTTAATTAGTGTAACAACTGCACTGATGCCCTGTGATCTACTGAACGAGCGTCCCAGTGTGTTTAATTCAACTTTCTGCTCCTTGTTTCTTTCCATGGACACAGAGGGCGACAATGCAAAGTCCCCTGGATGTTGAAGAACGCAGGAAGGAGCAATGGCTTTTAGGATTTTACAGGTGAAGATGCTCAAGGAGCCAGGCAAGGGTCCATTTTTTCTGAATTTCATGAGCCTCATTCCACAGAGGAAGAAGAGATCTGGACCATTTTCATCCACCTCCCTTTTTTTAAGGAAAATGTGTTGGCAAAACAGTTCACCTGCAGCTCCAGAAGACCTTGGAAGAGGTGGGCTTTCTGGTCCTGTTCTGGGTTTTAGGTTAGGCTATTGTGGCCAGATGTCTCTGATCTCTCTTGCGGATGACCTCTGGCAGGCTTGAGATGGGGGTGACTCATCCATCCTGACCCTCTGATCTCTCAGTGGCCTTCGACCCCATCAGCCGTGGCATCCCTTAGGACCACCTGGGGATGGGAGGAGCTCCATTAGAGAGGGCTTCTCTCCAGCTGCTTTCAATCAGCACTGGTGGGAGAGAATAGCTCCATCAGAAGCCCCCAGCCCCACCCCGGCTTTGCTACAGGGCTCGACTTTCTTGTCCCTCCTGCTAAACAGCTACAAACACGAAGCTGCTTGGTCAGGTCTTCTGTGGGTAGGGGAGGTGGTACCCTCCGTATGCAGATAATAGCTGGTTGTACAGCTCCACCTGGGCAATGCCAAGCAATGCCAGCAAGATCCTTATCCAGAGCCTGGATAACAAGCTTCAGCTCAGCCCTGGCAAGACTCTGCCTTTGAAAGCTCCCTCCCCCACCCCCGCCCCCATTTCTTTTCATTTTCCAAATTAAACTTTGCCTGGAGTGCCACTTCTCCAGTCAGGGATGGAAGGCATTCATAGCGCCTGTTTGAAAGGCTGGGGGTGGAGGGTGGGGGGGGGGGAGGACTTTATGCACCAGTTCTGCTTCTCCCAATGACTCAGGCCTTGGTCCCCTCCCACTTGGATTGCTGTCATGTGCCCCACAGAGCTGCCTTGAGGCACAGTCAGGACGCAGCCACGTGGGCAGTGTTTTTCATTTTGCCCACATTGCACCACTGCCCTGGAAGCGATGCTGCCTCCCAGTAATCCTGGGAGTAAATCAAAGTGCTGGCTCTCCCATGATGAAAGTCTGTGGAGATGCTCAGCCTACAGGCTTTTAGCTACACAATTTGGGATGAAGACCCTTCGAATGGTGTGGAGTAGGAAGGGATTTCCAGAGACAAAAATTGCAGACTACAGGAACCATTTGCCCTACCCAGGTGACCCCAAGGACACAGATACATCGCCAAGTGCTTCAAAGATCCTCAAAAAGGATGCAAAGGACCAGCTATCTGCAAGGAAGATAAATCCTGGGGGAAAGCATGTGGAGCTGCAGACGGGGCTGATGCCTTTAGCCTTTCACCAGGAACTCCCCCCCCCCTCTGGCCAACAATAGAGACCCGACTGAGGTCAGGGCCACTTTTATTGTAGAGTAAAAGTCTTTACTGCAAGTCTGAATTGTCGTCATCCCACCCCCATCTTATCTTCACATGAACTCAGAGAGGGGTCTCGCAAGTTATTTTCTTTGCCCAGACTCAAGCCCTGCTTATCTGGCCATCGACTTGGCAGCAGCTCCTCTCTGCCTCGTTCAAGGCAAAGCCTTCCCTCCGCCGAGTGAGCTCTGGTGTGGTTGACCTTTGGGTTTACTGTTCTAAACATGACCGCCATGGGCTATGTGTTGTCATACGCAGAGTCCCTGTTATGAAACAGGTGGTCAAATAAATCAAATTAATCGCCAAGAAATAAGATCCTCCTCAAATGTTTCCAACTCAAAACTGGCTATGGTTTTGGAGAGCCCCCCGATTCTGGGGATATTCCACCTTTGACCCTGGGTGGATTAACATTTCCCATTCAAGAGTGATGTGGGGTGTGGGAGTCTGCTGGAAGGGCGGGGGGGCCACGCAAAGGTTCCCCTGCCCCACCAATTCCACCTTATCCTTAGATTGGGAGGCCCTCCAGACAGTCCCTCACACTGTGGTCACTTTACAACTCTACTACCATAGCACAGTCTCCATGGGGTGGCCCTTCAGCAGTGTTCAGAAGCATCCAGTGGTCCAGAACACAGTGGCCTGGTATTGAACGGGCATCCATTGGCATGCCCATGTACCACCCATTTCATGAGCTGCATTGATTGCCAATTTGCTTCCAGGTGCAATTCAAGATGCTGTTTATGACCTATAGAACCCTGCGTGGTGTAGTAGGGCTTGGTTACTTGAGGGACTGCCTGTCTCCAGCACGCTTGGCCCATCTGCTTCAACCTAACCGGGTTGGCACACTCCGTTTCCTATTTCTTAGGATCTTGAAGTACACCTTTTGTGTCTCCAATCAGAATAGAGCTGGAAGGGACCATAATAATAATAATAAATAATAAATTTAAATTTATTAGCCGCTCCCTTTCCAGATAGGACTCGGGGCGGCGTAAAATGGAGCATATAAAACATATACAAACACAAAAAACATACATATATACAGAACATACATGCACGGAGGAGGTAACAAATTACATCACATTGGACAATTAAAAGTCACCATTAAAATACCCCAATTGTAAAACACAATTTAAAATTTAAAATTTAAGATTTAAAAGGACTGTCAGGAGGAGTAAGAAAAATTTACGGTTGAGCCAGGCCAGATAATTGAAAGAGGTGGGTCTTCAGCTGTACACGGAAGGAGCGGAGATCGGAAGTAGTCCTGATGTCACGGGGGAGGTCATTCCACAGGGCTGGGCCCATCACAGAGAAGGCTCTGCTCCTGGGTGTCGCCCCCCGACACTGTTTGGCGGACGGCACCCGAAGAAGTCCCTCTCTGTGTGAGCGGATTGGTCATAGGGATGTATGGGGCAGGATGCGATCCTGCATGTAACTAGGCCCTGTGCCATGAAGCGCTTTAAAGATCATAATCAAAACCTTGAAACGCACTCGGTAGACCACAGGAAGCCAGTGCAGCTCGCGCAGGAGAGGTGTTACAGGGGAGTATCTAGTCCTCCCCATAATCACACGCGCGGCCGCGTTCTGGACCAACTGTAGTCTCCGAGTGCATCTCAAGGGAAGCCCCATGTAGAGAGCATTGCAGTAGTCCAGGCGAGACGTCACTAGCGCATGGGTGACTGTGCGTAGGGCATCCCGGTCCAATAAGGGGCGCAATTGGCGCATCAGGCGAACCTGATGGAACGCCCCCCTTGCCACGGCTGTTACATGGTCATCGATGGACAGCCGGGCATCTAGGAGGACGCCCAAATTGCGCACCTGTTCCATGGGGGCCAGTTGCACGCCCCCAATGGCCAGAGATAGAAGCCACTGGTTGAACCGGGAGGCCGGAAGCCACAGCCACTCCGTCTTGGAAGGGTTGAGTTTTAGTCGGTTGTCATCCATCCAGACCCGTACGGCCTCCAAACACCGGGACATCATTTCGACGGCCTCATTGGGGTGGTTCGGGGTGGAAATGTATAGCTGAGTATCATCAGCATACAGATGATATCCCACCCCAAAACCACGGATGATCTCGCCCAGCGGTTTCATGTATGTGTTGAACAGGAGGGGCAAGAGCACCGACCCCTGAGGCACCCCACATGTGAGTGGCCTCCGGGTCGATCTCTGCTCCCCTGCCAACACACGTTGCGTCCGGTCAGAGAGGTAGGAGCCAAACCACCGTAGAACGGTGCCCCTGACTCCCAGCCCCTCTAGCCGGTGCAACAGGATACCATGGTCGATGGTATCGAACGCCGCCGAGAGATCTAATAGGACCAGGATAGAGGAACAGCCCCTATCTCTGGCCCTCCAGAGATCATCAACCAATGCGACCAAGGCCGTCTCCGTGCTGTGCCCGGGTCGGAAGCCGGACTGGCGCGGGTCTAGATAATCATTCTCCTCCAGGTGCCGTGGGAACTGTTGTGCTACCACACTCTCTACAACCTTTGCTAAAAAAGGAAGGTTGGAGACTGGACAATAATTGACTAGGTCCATTGGGTCCAGGGAAGGCTTCTTGAGCAGGGGCCTCACCACCGCCTCTTTCAAGGCGGTCGGTAGGAGCCCCTCACCCAACGAAGCGTTCACTAGGCCCAGGAGCCAGTCGCGTGTAACCTCCCAGGATGCCAGTACAAGCCAGGAGGGACACGGGTCCAATAAACATGTGGTAGGTCGCAGACGTCCACGCAACCTGTCCAAATCCTCGATGGCAACCGAGTCAAACTCCTCCCAAAGCGGTCCCTCAAGACTCGCCGCGGGCGTCTCAGCTGGACCACTGAAAGGGGCCCATCCCATCCGGATTTGAGCGACTTTGTCCTGTAGATATTTCCCAAACTCCTCTGCTCTGCCCTGTAAAGGGGCTTCCCGCGGTCTCTCAAACAAGAGGGAGCGAGTCACCCGAAACATGGCGGCAGGGCGGTTATCTGCGGACGCAATAAGGGCGGCACAATATTGACGTTTGGCCGCTCTTAATGCCACAAGGTACGTCCTCAAATAGGCTCGTGCCTGTGCTCGGTCAAATTCGGAACGGGAGGATCTCCAACGACTCTCTAGGCGTCTCTTGTGGCGTTTCATCACCCTTAGCTCCTCGGTAAACCAAGGGGCCAGGGTGGTTCGTCGCCGCAGGAGAGGTCGCAAAGGCGCCATCCGGTCTAGGGCCCCGGTAGTCGCACTATTCCATGCGTCTACCAGGTCCTCCACTCGGTGGCGGGTCAGGTCCACAGGAGGTGGCCCAAGCTCCGTCTGGAACCTATCTGGTTCCATCAGGCGCTTGGGGCGGAACCATCTAATACCTTCCGGCTCCGCCTCCCCGCAGCGGGGGGTAGCACCGGGGAAGTCCAGCCGGAGAAGTGAGTGATCTGACCATGACAGGGGAATAATAGTTGGATCCCCTATTCCCAGATCACTCGTCCACTGGCCAGAGACAAAGACAAGGTCCAGCGTGTGGCCTCCCTCGTGAGTAGGGCCCTGAATTAATTGGGTCAGGTCCATGGCTGTCATGGAAGCCATGAACTCCCGAACCCCCTCAGACGCTTCTCCCATCGACGGCAGATTAAAATCCCCCATCACTAAGAGTTTGGGGGTTTCAACCGCCACCGATGAGATCAGCTCTAGGAGTTCAGGCAGGGCCGCTGATGTATAGCGAGGAGCCAGGTATACTATCAGCAGGCCCAACTGCCTCCCTGGGCCCCATCTCACGACAAGGGACTCACACCCGGATGTCTGTGGCACGGTGAACTCTCTCGGCTCCAAGTCTTCCCGGATAATCACTGCTACCCCTCCGCCCCTTCCCTGGGCCCGAGGCTGGTGAAATGCTCGATAACCTGGCGGGCATATCTCCACGAGGGGTAAGCCTCCCTCGTGGCCCAACCAGGTCTCGGTTATTCCTGCGAGGTCGGGCTCCCCCTCCAAAATTAGATCGTGGATGAGGGGGGCCTTATTGACAACGGACCTCGCATTGCATAACAGCAGTCTCAGGCCTTGGGTCTGTAGATCCTGACCACCTAGTATGCAGGGGTTGGTACAAACGACCGGGTATGACCAAAAACCCCGGTCTCCCAACCGACTACGCGCTCTTGATCTGTCCTCGCACCTGCCCCTCCCCACGACCGTTGGTATCAAAAAGCCCTGCACAGGAATGCTATCTCCCCTCACCTCCCCCACTCCGCTCCCTCCTCCTTCGACCACACCTAGATGCCTGGCTCTCCCATCCCTCCTGACCTGTTCCCCCCCCCATCCCTGGAACCCCTTATAATTTTTAAAAAGCTATTAATTAAAAAACCCCTCAATGTGCGCTTCCTCCACCTCTCTGGGTTAATGAACCCATCCTCAAGGTGGGCCCTCGAAAGGGCAGGAGGCCATACCTGCGAGAGGGGGGACTCTCGCAGTAGCAATAGGTCAGACCTTGAGTGCGTGAGAATCATACAAAAATCATACAGTTATATCACGGGGCAAGATTATTTCAAGTGCTGAAGATGGAATCATAGTTTGTCGTGAAATTGTCCTTACCCTAGATGGAAAGGGTAAGTTGGTGGGCTAGCCGACTAGCTAGATATATCTAAGGAGGCGTTCAAGATGGTATTGGAGCCGATTAAAACAGGATGTTAATGAGAAAGCCATAGTCATGATAATGAAGAAAATAAAGAAAATTGATGGAAATCGAAGTTTTGGCAAGGGAGGCAGTTGTCAATAGGGGTAGAAGGGAAAAAGTCAAGCCTTCAGCAGATGTCCACCTATCCCCCCGGTGTCTCTCCTCCATGTCCAGGCCCAGGGAAGAATGGCCATCTGCCTCCTCGGGAGTCCTGGAGCTCATCTTCCCGGGGGCTGTTGTTCTCAAATCCGAGACCGCCATGGCTCCCTGAGGCTTTCCCAAGCCTCCTGGAGTTGGCAGCACTCTCTCTAGCCCCCCCCCCCGGGCCTCGTTCTTCTTCTTGCAACTCCCCTGGAGAACCAGGGGTCATGGCGACCAGAGGGTGTGGCGCTCGGCGTCTCCGACTGCCTCCCCCGCCGCCGCCATCGCCAAACCCTCGCCGCCTGAGCTGTGTGAATTGCCAGGGTAATCCTCACCTCCGACATTGATCTTCAAAGCTTGCCACTCCGGTCTGCTTCTCTCCGGTCAGCTTCGCTCAGCTCCACCCTCCACCAGCCGCTTCATTTTGTTCTACTCGACTCCATTCCACAGAACGTGGCTGTTCACCAGCTCTTCGGCCAGTGCCCCGGCCAGCACGCCTCCAAGCCTCCATGTCTCCACGCGCTTCTCCGCTCGGCGCCTCTCGCCCAACCAGCCGACCACCCGATCACCCTGCCTAACCAGTCCAAGCCAGGACAGAGCCGGGGGTGGTCGCCGACAAATCCCGACCCTCAGAATAAAACCGAGGGTCGGCAGCACCCCTCCCAGCAGGGAGGCCCCTCCGCAATCATACGGAGCTCACAGATCGGCCACCATTCCCTCCGGAAGCTCCTCCTCCTAGTCATAGAGGTCTTCCAGTCTGACCCCCTGCTCAAGCAGGAGACCCTATATAATTTGAGACAAGTGGGGTGTCTAATCTCTTCATAAATCTCTTCCTCCAGTGATGAAGGTCTTGGCACCCGCATTTTGGTATGTGGTTCCCCCAAATGTTCCCACAGATTCCACCTTCACAGCTCTTTTCTGAGACCCTGAGCTGGGTGGCACAAAGCCCATTGTTGGGTGTAGGATAGTTCACTCTGTTGCCCAGACTTGTCATTTCGTTTATGGTTTTATCTTAATTTTTGAATGTACATTTGTCATTTTGTTTTTATGTTGCAAGCCACCCAGAGTTGACTGGAGTAAGGCAGGGTCTGAGTCAAATAAGGCGGAAGGATGAAGGCCCTCAAGGAGGCCTGGTAGTGCCTCCAGCAAAGGACAGCCAAGAGGCGGCTGCTCCCTGCACCAGGCCTTCCAGCTGTCAGGCAGCAAAATCCTCCAAGAGGATGGGATGGGTCTGAGGAACGGGGGCAAGGCTTGGCACAGCAGAATGGGAGAGACTGCCCAGCCGCCCTTCCCTTCAACCCAAGAAAGAGCCCCTCGTGCCAATGGGTTTTTCAGGTTTTGGAGGGTCTGGTGAATGGGATCCCTGGCAAAGCCTATCTTTAGGCTTCCTGTCTCTAGTCCTGTTTCCGATTCTGATGCTCCTCTGTGGGTTTTATAGGCATAGATATTTATTCTGAAAAATCCATTTGCCCAAATCTACATTTCAGAGTGGTGCAGATGGTGGGGATTTTGGTGTCTGCTCATAGTAAATAAATGAATATGGTAGGGCTAGTTCAGCTCCACCCCTGCAGGGTTTTGGCCCTAGGACACCAGGTTTGCACTCCCAGCCCCCTCCGACCGTCTTGGAGGAGGGGGCACCAGCCCTGCCCGGCTGCTACACTCTCACCTGCCCAAATGCCACCCACATGTACCACCTCACCCTGTTCAACGAAGCCTTAGGCTGGTGTTCAATGGCTCTCAAGCGTTTTCCAGTTCTGACCAGAGAAGCTGGACATGGTCACAGAAGCACCAATGGTGCCAGTCCTGGAAGGCAGAGCCTGCCCCCGCCCTTAACCTCCATGTCAGCCCCTCCAGGGCCCCGGAGTCCTCCTTTCACCCGCTGCTTGCTGGTTGCATTCAAACAAAATGCCAGAAGATAACGTAAGCCACAGCTGTGGGGGCATAGCTGTCACTGCTGGGAGGGTAATTCTGGGGCACCAACTACCCAATGTCAGCCAACACTCCCTCTGGATCCCTCCACTGCCCCTCTAAGGTGGCTTCCCTGAACCATCTCTCAGGTCAGTTATTCCCACCAGGCACTTTCCCTGATGAGTTGCTGGATTGTACCTAGGTGTCCCATTTACTTAAGGAATGGGAAGAGCCAGAGAGCAAGGCTTTCTTCGGGAGTCCAGCTTCTGCATGGGTGGAAAAGGAGATGGGACCATTTCCCGGAGGTAAATAAATCAGTGGGGCTGGCAGAAGGTGAGTTCAGCCTCCCAGGCCGGCCCTCAACCCACAGCGCCGTTTGCAGACTCCCCAGTCGGCCTTGAAAGAGGCGAGGCGGGGATCAGAAGGGGTTCCTCGCATTCCCCTTTATCAAAGAAATTATATAATAAAGGAATTTGGTTCAGATGGTTATTGCCAGAAGGAATGCTGATTTTCTGGGAGGGCAGCAGAATTAGAATTAATACAGTTGCGGAGGCAGAGGCCTTCATTAAATAACACAGTGCCCTCCTAGATGAAATAGGGGACAGTACACAAGATATGAAGGAGGGAAGGGCCGTGGCTCTGCCAGCAGACAGGTCACAAAAATGAGTTAGAAACACTATTGTAATTGTTGTTATAATGTAATTGTTGGAAGTGACATAAAAGTTGATTGAATATATTGATGATATAATGTAAAACAAAAAGCTGCCAATGTCTATTTCTAAACTTTTGATGTTTTTTTTCTGTAAAAGTTGTGAGATTTGGGGGGATTTCCACCTTTCGCATGATGTAGCTGTCAAAGTTTTCTATACCTATTTACCCTTTTCCTATAAATATTTGTAAAAACCAATAACATTGTTGTTGTTTTTAAAGAAGGGGTTCCTCGCCTGGAGCCAAAGGCCGCCTTTCTTCCGCCCCACGGAGGGCTCCCGGGAGGCTCAGAGCGGGCAGCGGGTCAGGGCAGGGGACGGAGCAGAGCCCAGCTTCGGGGAAAGGCGGCTGAAGGTGGGGGGGGGGGGTCGAGGACGCGCCTGAAGCGACTGGCGCGGTTCGAGTCCAAGAGGGGAGGCGAGGCGGGCAGATGGAGAGACGGAGGGATGGATGCCGGGGGGAGGGGGGTGTTAAGGAACGGGGGACAAAGAGAAGCAGGCTGGGCGGGGCCAAAGGGATTGGGGGGCGGGAGGCCCACGGAATGCCGCTGGGGCGGGCAGAAAGCGCGAGTGACCAGAAAAGTTTGAGAGAGGGAAGGGGCGGAGGGAGAAGGCCAGAAGAAAGGAGTAGAAGAGGGGGGCGAGGAGAGGCAGCGGCGGAAGCGGCCCCCCTGTCCCCCGCTCCGGATTAGCATCGTATGTTGGCGCTGATTCCAACCGTCCACTCGCTCTGTCCCCAATGGGCGAACCGGGCAGCCGCGGGAAGGGCAGGGATCGGCCTTAGATCTCCGGCTCTTTCTCGGCGAGGCGGACGGGGAAAAGTTTGGAGGCGCCGAAGGATCCGCGGGCGGAGGAGCCGAGGCGACCCCCCCCCCCCTTCCGAGAGGCTTGAGGTCAGCCGTGCGCTGGGGAGCTCCGGAGATCTCGATCAAGGTGTGTGGAGATAGGGTGGCGGAGGCTCCTCCCGAGAGGCGCTCTGCACGTGCTCTGGAGGCGCTGGGTTGGTTATGGGTTCAGAGCTCCGGCTTTCCAGCGAGTCCCACGCGGGACTGGCTTGGAGAGCTGGTGGGTGCAGGCCTCCAGCTGGTGGGTACACAGTCGGCCTCATCCCTGCTGGACTCTGGCACCGAACAGGTAGCAGTAGACCGATGAATGGCAGGGGGGGAAGGGGCGCGTGGGGGGACCTACCTATGGAGAAAAGAGCTGGCCTCGGCCCCGAGGTGAGTCGTGCAGCAGGAGGCTCTTTAGGGGCACAAAGGGTTCATAGAAGGCTCCCCCACCCCCGGTATGGTGGGCTGCCAAGCGCGATCTTTTCTCAGATCACCTTGTGATTAAGTAACCGGGCGATTCAGACCTTGGCTGCCTTGGCTTGAGCTGTGCAGGGGGGGGGGGAGTTCCAGCCAGGGGATCAGCAGGTCAGGCCAGGCAGATCTGAACTGGTTGGCTGCTTTCTCTCAGCACCTGACCTCTGCTCAGGTGACCCCTGCAAGATGGGGGCAGCTCCAAAAGGCAGCCATGGAACTTCCTGCCTTGCAGGTGAGCCAGGTGCAAACCCTCAGAAGGGAAGGAGGAGGGCCCCTGCAAGGCCTTGGTAGGGCTGCCCCTGAACGTCCAGGGATGGGCTCTGCCAGGACAGGATCTCTCCTACCACTAACTCTCTGCCCCCCCCCCAAGGTGAAGGATGAGGAGCCTTCCCAGGTGGCAGCGGTGGTGGTGCTGTGGGCTGCCTTTGCTCTGGGTCGCGCTGGCCGTCTGCACGACCATCGGCTTCATGGTTCAGCTCCTGGGCATCTCCCTTCCGAAGAGGTAATGCCTGCCCCCTCCCCCCATTTCAGCAGGGCAGAGGCTGGGTGCACAGAGCTTGCTAGGGAGAGGAGGTGGGAAATGACCTGGCAGGAGGTGGCCGGTGGGTCAACCCAGGTCCTTGCAGGATGAAACTTAGTTGAGTGGGAGAGCAGTGGGGAAGCCCAAGGCCAGAAGAGAAAGGGAGAAGGTGCGGGCCAGCCCCCTCCACTCGGCTGTGGCAGAGAGCACGAGAAAGGCTTATCCAGGGAAGCCCCAGCTTCTGCTTCCGAGAGGAGCTGGTGCCTTTGTCATCTGGCTCAGCCTTTTCCAAACTCTCCCAGCAGGGTCTCCTCGACTCCGCTGCTCCCTCCCCTGCCTGCTCCGGTCCCTTCAGCGGAACCTGCGGGGGTGGGGGAGGAAGAGCCCACCAGACCCCTCCCCTCCTGCCAGCCGCGACGACACCTGGTCTTCCTGAAGACCCACAAGACTGCCAGTAGCACCCTGGTCAACATCCTGCACCGCTTTGGGGACACGAGATCGCTGCGCTTCGCCCTGCCGGCCGGCTACCAGTTCAACTATCCCAAGCTTTTTCAGGCACAGCGTGTAAAGGGGTGGCACCCCGAGGGGCCCCCATTCGACATCCTTTGCCACCACATGCGCTTCAACTTGCTTGAGGTGTGTGGGAGGAGTCCAAAGCAGTCAGGCAGGATTCAGATGGGGGAGGTGGGAAGAGGGGCTGGGGGTGGGAGGAGGGGCGCACGCAGAAGTCTCTTCCTTCCTCCAAGGGGCTTTTCCCAGCTGTTGCCATAGCCAGAAGGGAGCCCCACTTCTGGCTGGGGTTGTAACGTGTGTCTCTCTCAAGAGGCTACCAGCTGATGCTCCTCCAGAGTGGGATTTGGCATGGGAAGAGATGGGGCAGGTGAGAAGGGCTTCCTAGGAAGGGGATGGGTGCCAGGAGAGGGGGCGACCTGGAGGAAGAGGGCTGTGCACACGTTTTTTGCTAAATCGCAAAAGCAATAGCACTTAGGCTTCGCAGTGCTTCGCAGCCCCCTCTAAATGGTTTTACAGTCAGCCTCTGGCTCCCAACCATCTGTTAGTGGATGGCCTGGGCTCCAACTCCCACCCAGGAGACAGGCAGGCAGCTCATCTTTTCCATGGGTATCCCCTGTGGTTGGCATCAGCACTAACTTCCCCATGTTCCCCTCCAGGTCCAGAAGGTGATGCCCACGGACAGTTTCTACTTCTCCATAGTGCGGGATCCGGCTTCCTTGGCTGAATCGGCTTTCTCCTATTACCGGGGTGTGGTCCCTGCCTTCCGCCGGGCTCACTCACTGCCGGAGTTCCTGGCTTCTCCACAGAACTTCTACCGGCCCGGGGAGCGTGGCAGCCACTATGCTCGCAACCTGCTCTGGTTTGACTTTGGCCTTGATCCACCAGCAAGCCCCGGCTTAGCCACGATCCACGCTGCCCTGCTGGGCCTGGATCGTATTTTCCACCTGGTGCTGCTAACGGAATACATGGATGAGTCGCTGGTGCTGCTGCGTGATGCCCTCTGCTGGAGCTTTGAGGATGTGGTGGCTTTCCAGCACAACCTGCGCAATCCAGAGGCTGTTCACCAGCTGGGGCGCGGCGATACAGCTCAGCTCCGTGCCTGGAATCACCTGGACTGGCACCTCTACACTCATTTCAACCGCACTTTCTGGGCACGTGTGAAACACTTTGGCACTACCCGCATGGCTGGGGAAGTGGCCGTTCTCCGAAAGATGCGAGCGGAGTTTATGCGGCGCTGTTTACAAGGGGGGGGACCGCTGGAGCCAGGCCACATTGCTGACAAGCACATCCGCCCCTTCCAGTTTGGGCAGGTGCCAATCCTCGGTTATGCCCTACAACCCAGCCTGGCATCTGGCCTGCAGGTCGTGTGTCAGCAGATGGTTACTCCCGAACTGCAGTACAAGGACCTCCTCGATGCCAAGCAGTTTCCCCACCCCTACAAGAGGGGCAATCTCAGAGGGGGAGGGGAAGGCACCCACAATAGCTCTTGGCAGAAGCCATCTGATTAAAATGCCCCCCTCCCGTGGTGCTCTGCCAGACACCCCCGTCCATGCAGGACACAATGGGCATAGGGGCCCCAGGAGAGCTGCAGGGACAGGCGATGCCAGAGAAATGAAGAGGTTCCCATATTTGGAGAGGCAAAAGGCTGTCGGTTCTCTTAAACAGCTCGGGATTGTTTAAGACTGGGAGACAAACGGGGCAATACACCTTCCCTGGCACCAGGCATACCCAGCAGGTTCATGTGAGGAGCTTCCATAATTGGATTTCTTATGACTGGGCCAGGAAGAGCATGAAACACCCCCCCCCTTTGGCTAATCTCTGGCCCTTGCTCAGTATTTTCCACCCTCCCACCCTAACAAGGCATCTTCCAAAGCCTGGTAGACCAGCACTCTTGTGAGGAAGGGGCTGGGCTCTCTCACGCCAGCCTTTGGCCCACCAAAGTGCTCCTGCTGGCTGGCTGTGGAATGCCTGTCTCCCATGCCATTGTCTGACCCCAGAGGCAGTGGGGCTTGTACCTGGAAGGCCAGGGAAGCTGGAGCCGCCACGGGACTTGTTGGCTCTTCTCTGCACATCCGTCTCTACTTGAGGAAAGGAGGCTGCACCAGAGACTTCTCAGACAGAGAGGCTCTGGTGGCCATGCGGACAGCTTGAGGACCCGGGCAGCAGGGTCATATTTGGGGACCCTGAGCCCAGGGTTGGACCTGGGGTGAAAGCACAAGGACCTGTGGAGCCATTGCTGGCAAATGCTGGGAGAGAATGAAGCTGCCCTAAGTTGATGAGAAAGCTAGCAAGATACACAACCAACCCAGGATGGGAAGGAAGGTGAGGAAACAATCATTGTTTCAAGAATTAATCATTCGGAGTTATGTGATCCAATCAGAAGGGCTTAAATTATGGAGAACTTTGCATATAGAATAATAAATTGCAACACAAAAAAAAAGGCTTCTGGAGAAAGGCTGTTCCCATAGCTTCTTTAGCTTTGCCTAAACCAGTGGTGGGCAACCCGCGGCTCGGGAGCCACATGCGGCTCTTTACACCCTTTAATGCGGCTCTTCTGTGTGCTGGGTGCCCGCTCCCCTCCCTCCTCTCGGGCTTCGGAGGGAAGCTTCTGCAAAAGCCTGGGCAAGTGACAACCAATTTTGGTCCTATGACTGCAGAATGCTGCAAAATACCATAAATGCAGGCCAGTTGTTGAGTGTTTCAAATGTGATTGGAACACTCAACAAGGTGACCACAGTATGTGTGTGTGTGTGTGTGTGTGTGTGTGTGTGTGAGTGAGTGAGAAAGACAGACAGAGAGAGGAACAGAGAGAGGGAGTGAGGGAGGGAATCAGAGAGAGACTGACAGACAGACACACACACACACACAGACAGGGAGAGACAGAGAGGGGGAGGGAGGGAGAGAAAGATAGACAGACAGAGAGACACACACAGAGTGAGTGATTAAGTGAATGAGTGAGAGACAGACACACCCACATACACAGAGTGACAGAGAGAGAGGAAGGGAGGGGAGAGAGACAGAGGGAGAGACAGAGACAGACACACACACACACACTGAGTGAGAGACAGACAGACACACACAGAGAGTGACAGAGATGGGGGAGGGAGGGAGAGAGAGACAAAGAGCCAGAGAGAGAGAGAGAGAAAGAAAAAGAAAAAAAGAAAGAAAGTGGGAGAGAGAGATGAAATTAAAAACAACAACATACAAACCTGACTTACTCAAACTATCCAAGGAAATGCAAGGCCAATGTTCACATTAGTGGTTGTGACTTTGTCAGTCAATGTCAGGATGTAATTTTCTCTACATTGTAAGGCAAATTTTACAGAATTTAACGTTATCGATAAATAATATCGTTCTAAAGTTTTTGTTTTATTAGTTGTGTTATTTGTATCCTCCCGACCTATGTGGATACTTGCATGCAGAATATTCTCAATGAAAACTTATTGAAACTAAAAACAGTGTACCATCCTATGTATTTTTGGTTTTAAAAATGTGGCTCTCAAAGTAAATTTCAATCGTGGTTTTGGCGAGATTTGGCTCAGTTGAAAAAAAAGTTTGTCCACCACTGGCCTAAACCCAGCTCTACCTCAGCCAGGTCAGCAGACCTTCCAGGCAGCCTGAAGGATGACCGGAGCCAGAGACCGAGGAGTGGGATGACTTGCTTAGGGCCTTAATCCTGCTGGGGCATCAGGGTTGGTTAGGGGTGCAGGGATTAGCCAGGCTTTGGTCTATCCGCCCCAAGGCCATTTCTCTTTTTAGCCTGAACAAAACAGCCTCAAGACCCACTCTGTGGTCTCCTCCTGCTGCCTTCTCCAGGGAGGCCCTGTGGCCCAGCTGTCCCTTGCATAAGCTCCACAGTCCGGCTGCCACTCAGTGAAAATAAAAACTGGATTTTGCTGTCCCTTAAGAGCAAGGTTGAACTATGCAAACGGGTGGTGGTGGTGGTGGAGAAATAGCTGTCATCCCACAGAACCCTGGGAAGGAAGCCATGGGTGTTCCCGGCAGAATCTGGCTGCTTCTGTGAAACCACAGAAGCTGCTCCCTCCAGGCTCCCAACTCCCACCCATTATCCACAACAGCTGCAGGACTACGCCATGCAGGGCCGGATTTTCCTATAGGCTAACTAGGCTTCAGCCTAGGGCCTCAAGATCAAGAGGGGCCTTTTATTTTTATTTATTATCCGTGCCACATTTTTTATAAAGGTTAGTGCCAATTACAACATGTTTCATTTAATATAATAATAATAATAATAAATTTGAATTTATTAGCCGCTCCCTTTCCAGGCAGGACTCGGGGCGGCGTACACTAAGACATATATAAACATACATATATACAAAGACATACATGCACGGAGGAGGTAATAGATTAAAACATTTAGGCAAATTAAAACCATTAATATACCCCGTTTAATAAAAACCCAATATACAATAAAAATTTAAAATTTAAAAAAGACAGTCA
Organism: Natrix helvetica; assembly: GCF_964273705.1. Classification (NCBI taxonomy): domain Eukaryota; kingdom Metazoa; phylum Chordata; class Lepidosauria; order Squamata; family Natricidae; genus Natrix; species Natrix helvetica. Next base: position 86,675,528 of record NC_138555.1, on the reverse strand, counting down.
GGAGGAATATGAAAAATTACGGTTGAGCCAGGCCAGATAATTGAAATATATATTGATATATATCACAGTAATGATGTATTTTATTATCTCTCATGTAATTTACAAACTTAAAAATGGGAGGCGAAAGGGCCCCCCATAAGTGGAATAGCCTAGGGCCTCTTTTCATCTAAATCCGGCCCTGCCTTTGAACCAGGCATGGCTGATTCTTGTGGAGAAGAGTGCACTCAACTCTGCAGCTGAAGAAACCACGGCCATGGTGGTTGTGCAGTGCCATCTTGGTCTTCTTGCTGGACAGGGAGGCAGTTCTGAGGCTGGAACTTGGACCATCTTCAGGTCACCCTGAGAGATCAGGAACCTCGGGCTCATCACCTCTGCTGCTATGCAGTTCAGATTTGCACCTTTCTTCTTTATTGCGCCCAATAGCCAGGTCAACCCAAAAGCTAGGACGGCACCTCTGGTTGAGTCCATATTCACACCGTGGAATTCTCAAATTACAACAGTTCTTTCCAGCATTTTGGGCAGTGATGCTGTTTAGATCTTTTTTTTCCACTGAACAATTACTGTGCTCCCTTTCAAAAAGGAGAATATCAATATAAAAAATTAAAACACATGAACTGATTGCTGTAGTCTGAGCCTTACTTGTTTTGTGTTCCTGAGCCACTTTTTCTCCTTAGAAACCAAGACTCTGCTCTCCAGAGAGGGGGCATCTCTTCTTTTGAGAAATGCCAATGGCCAGAGAAGTCACCCATGGCCAGCAGGACCAGTCACTTTCTGCCTGGCCTTCCTCTTGCCCAGCTGCATGGCACCGCTTCAGGTCAGGGCTGGGTGGGGCTTTCTCATTGCCCAGAAAGGCAATGCATGAAGCAGCTCCTCTTCTTATCTACATGTGGATCTCTCACAATTAGAACAATTTGCTCTGAATCTGGGCACAGTGATGATGGCCATAATAATAGAGAAGCTGGGAGGGGGAAGATACCATAAAATGGTTTAAATATATCTGAAAAGTTGTTACCGGGCAAGCCAGCGGGCAGCCTTCCTTGCCCCCTCCAAAACGTGCAGCATCTTCGAGAATCCTTGAGAAAGTCAAAACCTCCAAGTCAGCCCCTCTGTTCCAAGGAGTCCCACGAGGACAGCCCTGCAAAGAGATTCCGGCGAGTCGCTTCCGGAGTTCCCGACGGGAGTTTTGGGCGCTTGGCAAGCAGCCCACATTTGCGACCGTTTGCAGCATCCCGCCGACCGAAGATCGCGATCTTTGGCCGTTTTGACCCGTTCCCAGTGTTTACTTTCAGCTTTTGGCAAAAAACAAACAAACAAAAACCCCGTACTTTGGGTCTCATGGATTTTTGCTTAACACTTTAAAAAGGTTTATAAGACCCGCCTGGTCAGGGGACGAAGGGCTTCCTGACCCCCATTGTAATTCCGGGTTCAAGGCGAGCCAGGAGAAGGAACCGGGTTAGGAAGCTACATTGGGACGGATTTATTCAGAAATCTTGACAATTCCAGGCGGCTTCCCAAGCCTTTCAGTCCGCCGGATTCAATCCGAGTGGATTATTTCATACGTGCAAACTACATTTATTCAGCCAAAACCTGGAAGAAGAGAGTAACCGCGGACTTTAGACAGATGTTGGGCCCAGGAAGGGAAGCCGCCGGCACCTCCGCTCCTCCCTCCCAGCTGTCCGTCGCAAACGCCGAAGGGTGAAGGAAGCTCTCCCAAGCGCTCCGCCCTGGTAGGAGCCGGTCTGGGGTGGCTGCGGGAGCCGCCAAGGGCCCAAGGCTCCCACCGCGCAGCCTCCCCGCACCGCGCAGCCTCCCCGCACCGCGCAGCTGGCCAGGAAAGGGCGGGCGGGCAGCAGGGAGACGCCGAGGCCTGCTTCGCCCCGCCCGCCGCGCTGCGGCCGCCTCTCTCCGCCTCCGCGCCCGCCTCCTTGGCCGCCTTGCTCTCCCGGAGAACCCGGGCCGAATCCGCCTCCTGCGCGCCTCGTCTGGCCCTCCTCCTCCTCTCCTCCAGCAGCCGCCCGGCGGAGCTCGACCAGGGGGACCCCGACCAGGGGGACCCCAGCCGCCCATGCCGTGCCGCCCTCGCCCCGACAGCAGCCGCCGCCCCTCGCCGCCCGGCCGGGACCTCGCCCGCCGCCCGCTTCGCCCGCCGGCATGGAGTCCCAGTGCGACTACTTCATGTATTTCCCGGCGGTGCCCTTCCCGGCCCGCGAGGTGCTCCTGGGGGAGCCGGGCCGATACCGGGCCTTGCCCCGCAGGAACCACCTCTACCTGGGCGAGACGGTCCGCTTCCTGCTGGTGCTGCGGTGCCGCTCGGGGGCCGGCGGCTCTCCTCGGCCGCCCTGGGGTGAACTGGCCGGCTCGCTCGCGGCCCTGGCCAGTGTCAGCCCGGCTGGCGGCGGCGGCGGCGGCGACGGAGGAGACGAGGCCCTCCTGGGGGAAGCGGCGGAGGAGGGCGCGGCCGGAGCCGGAGAGGCGGCCGCCGATGGCAGTGTCTTCCGGGAATGCCGGGCGCTCCTGACCCACGGCCACGGCGCCCCGGGAACGACGGCGCTGGCCGTAAGAGCGGGAGTGGGGTGGCGCCGGCGGGGCGGCGACGCCCCGAGGAGCCTCCTGACCCTCGGCACCCTCCCGCAGGTTACCCCCGAGGAGCCCATCGTCTCCACCGATGAAGTCATCTTTCCGCTGACCATCTCTCTGGACAGGCTGCCGCCCAGCACCCTCAAGGCCAAAGTAAGCCCCCCCCCCCCGCCTTGCCCTGCCTTGCCCTGTTCCGGCCAGCGCCCTCCGGGCGGCCTTCCCCAGGACTGATGCCGGTTCTTCCGCAGATCGTGGCCACCGTCTGGAGGCGCGACCAGGAGAGAGGCGAGGTCCGGGAACGCGGCTACCTCAGCATCCTGCAGGATCGGGCCCCTTCCCAGATCTTCCGGGAAGAGCAGGGCGCCTTCAAGGCGCAAGGTGAGTCGGAACGGCAGGCGGGCGGCCTTCACCCTCCCTCCCTCCCTCCTACCGGGGCCGGGCAGAGCTGATGCCTCCCTCTCTGCCCTTGCTTTCCAGTGAGCACCATGCTGACTGTGCTGCCTCCCCCTGAGCTGAAGTGCCAGCAACTCAACGTGTCTGGGAAGCACTTGACGGTTCTCAAAGGTGGGTTGCTAGGCGGGGAGGGGAGGGGAGGGCCCCCTCTCCTTCAGCCAGGTCCCATATGTGCTTCCCCCTTCCCATCCCCCCCTTCCCAGTTCTGAACGCTGCCTCCCAGGACGAGCTCTCGGTGTGGGACGTGCGTATCCTGCCCAACCTGAATGCCAGTTACCTTCCCATGATGCCTGACGGCTCCGTCTTACTAGTTGATGATATCTGGTAAGAGGGCCAGTATGTCTGTCTGTCTGTCTGTCTGGGGGAGCATTTAAGGGCCATTCCCCATTCTTCAAACCGGACTGTTTACTTTTGAGCAGCCCAAATCCAACCCTTTTCTGAGCTGCACTTCCAGGGCTGGTACTTGGATGAACCCACAGCAGGGCCTTAGCTACACCCAGTCTGCCTAGTGGTTAAATCCCCAGGCAAGGAGCCAGGAGGCAGCTTTGGAGCCACTTGAGGCATGAAAAGCAGCTGAGAGACTTTGGACGGTCCCCTCCTCTTAGCCCAGCCCCCCCCCCTCACAGGGTTGTTTTGTTGTGGAGAAAATCAGAGGAGGAGGAAGGTGCTAGATATATTCACTACCTTGTTTTTAAGGTAGAATAAATAAATACACTTTTTGCTCTCTGGGGAGCGGGAGGGGGAGGGGGAGGGAGGAAAGTCGTGCCTGACTCTTGGAGCCCTTCAGCGTCTCCTTCCTGGAGGGTCTCCTTGGGCTGCCGCCAAGAGGCAGAAGGAGAAGCTGCCTCAGGGATGGCAGAGGCCAGGCATCAAGGGGTGCTACCTGCATGCCCATGAGCTCAAAAGGGAGCTTCTTGCATGGCAGAACCCTGGCGTCTTGATTCTGCTTCTTGCATGGCAGAAACCTTCTCTTTTCCCAGCCGCAATGGGCTGTGGGCAGAAGCAGGGCTCCATTGCCCTGAGGCCTAGAATTGATGGATGTGCCAGGGAAGCAGGGGTCTGCAGGCACATGTATGGGAGGAGGGGGATGGGTTGCCGTTTTTTCTCACGCTGCTTCTGTTCCGCCTCCCCACAGCCACCAATCTGGCGAAGTCTCCATGGCCTCCTTTTGCCAGGTGCCCTCAACCACTTCTGCCTGGCCCTGCTCCCTCCGGGCACTGGAGGAGCAAAATTTCCTTTTCCAACTGCAGGCGCCAGAGCGGCCCCCCGACAGCACCAAAGAGGTGAGGTTTCCCCCCCCCGCCCGCCTGAGCCCTCCTTGCCTGCGCACCTGCAGTGCAGAGGGGGAGGGGGACGCAGGGGGCAGCCGTTCATTCTCCCCTGGCACTTGCAGGGCCTGGAGGTCCCTCTCATTGCGGTGCTACAGTGGTCGACCCCCAAACTCCCGTTCACGAGCAGCATCTACACGCACTACAGGTGAGCAGCTCGATTTCGATTAGCCGGCTTGGCACACTCATAGTTTTATTTTACCTCCTGGCAGATATTTTAATTGGAATTTCTGGGGAACTATTTTAAATTTAATTCTTGGGGGTATTTTTAGGGGTCGTTTTTTAAATATTGTATTTTAAATGCTTTACTTAATGTACAGTTTTTATAACCTCCTCCATGTAAGCATTTAATTATTTAAGTATTTAAATATTTAAGTATTTGTTTATTTATGTACTCTTTTTATGTATTCATCGACTGTACACCGCCCCGAGTCCCTTTTGGGAGAGGGGGCGGTCTAGAAATATGAATAAAAGTAAAGTAAAAGTAAAGCTCCTCTTTTGGTCCAGAAGGGACACGGCCAGCCTCAGGGTGCCCAGGAGGGGAGCCTGGCTGGCACAGGAGATGAGGGAGGCATCTTGGCAGTGTCGCAGGAAACAGTGGCCACACTGCTTACTCCTGCAGCCATCTGCTCTAAGCACCCCTAAATTCTTCCCTTCTGTTGTTCTGCCTGACCCTGTACGCCCAATACTGTACCCTGCCAGAGGATTCCCCCTCCCCCCAGAGTGGCTGATCTTACGTTCAGAAACACTGAACTGCATCTTTCGCCACGTTTTTGACCAATTTTGCAGCAATGCCAATTCATTTTCCATGTTATGAATACCCCCAGGAACTGTTATACCACTTAGAAACTCCTTGAACGGAAGAGGCTTTGTGCTCCACTGCTTGTGGCAGGTCTCTGTTGACCACCACCACCACACCCTGGGATCTGTCCCTGAGCCAGCTTCCCATCAGCCACTGAACCACCCAGCGGTTAAGCCCTGTCCTGCATAACCTATTTAGGAGTTCATTATGTGGATGAAATGCTTTGCTAAAATCCAGGTAGGCTGTGTGTCCACAGCACCACCTTCCTCCCAAACATCTCACCTGGAGGCGGCCCTGGGTGGACTGAGGCTCCCCGAACATCACTGCAGAGCCCTTGCCTTGCGAGCGGCCCTTTCTGATGGAAGAGCCAGCAGGAAAACTGGGCTGGGAGCTGCTGGGTTCAAGGCTGAGCTTTCGGTGTCGTGCAGCTGTCAGCATGAGCGTAATGGAAGGGTTGGAAGATGCCAATCGTGCTCTCAAGAGTTTATATATGCCAGTAGTGGTATTCTGCCGGTTATTACCAGCACCAGTGGCTGTTGGAGGCTTCGACCACTCACCCACACGCAATGCGCGATCTTCTGTGCATGCACAGAAGGCGGCACGTGCGAACATAGCTAGCATGTGTGTGAGCGCGCTCACATTTGCGAACCAGTAGCGAAAGTAAGTGAATTCCACCACTGATATGCACCATACATCCGTGTAGAGAGAGAGAGCGTATCATATCCGAGTTTCTACCTACTTGGCAGGTAGCCCTGATTCTATAGGAGGAGTTCAAATTCTGCCATTTTTCTTGGAAGTCCACCTTTGTTTTGGAGCCAGTTTTTATTCTTCCAACGATTTATAAGTACAAATGATGGCACGGTCTGGCCTGCTCTCCCTGTGTATAGTTCAGAGGGGTCCAAACTTGGGAACTGTAAGACTTGTGGACTTCCAACTCCCAGAATTCCCCAGCCAGCTGGCCAGACATGTCTCTGTCTGTATTATCTGGCAGCCAGATTCCTTCTACGGGAAGTTTTCTTGCATAAAGTATCTTGTAATTTATTTATTTATTGCTTTTTGAATATCACTTTGTTATCGTGAGAATTCTCAAAAAAAACCAACCCTGGATTATTTTCATCCGTTATCTCCTTGCATTCTGTTCTCCATCCCCCGCCTTGTATTTCCAGGCTATTGAGGCCCAGGGTTAAGTCATCGCCAGGGTGAAGGACCTTCCTGGAGAAGATTCAAAGCTTAGTTTAGAACTATATAGGGCCATTTTTTTAGTGTATTCCTGTACGTAGAAATTGCCCTCTTTTTTGGGGGGGGGAGTATGTTTAGAGGTGGAGGGAGGGTTGACCCTGATGGGGCCCAACACCACAGAGGGTTAGTCTTCTCTGTTCTATCTTGGCAGCCAAAGCTCCGAGCATGGTTTGGCACCCATCTCACAAGCTGGAAGACAGAGTGCCCCTCCCACCCACCCCCAGAGATACCAAAGAAAGGGGGCATCTAAGCAAGGACTCTAGGGCTTTAGCACAGAGGGACTGCCAAGCGTTCTCATTTTCCCTCCTAGGCTGCCCAGCATCCGCCTTGCCCGTCCCAGGTTTGTGATGACTGCAGAATGCGAGTCGCCAGTTGTCTTGCATCGGCGCTTTGTAGTTACATACACACTCATCAACAACTTGCAGGACTTTCTGGCAGTGCGCCTGGTGTGGACGCCAGAAAGTGCTGCCGCAGGTGAGCGGAGGCTGGAGGCGGGCTCTTGGGAAGATGGGACAGCCGACTCCTCTTCAGGCAGAGGGGAAGGGCAGCAGCTGCTGGTGGCCTGGGAGGGCAGGCCGGGAGCTGCACAGGCCTCTACCCCCACCCCTCTCCACTGGCTGGGTTTTGGGAGCATGCTGCGTCTTCGGACCCTCTTAACCGCTCTTGCTCGGCTCTCCCCCACCCTGGTCCTTTAGGGAAGAAGCAGAATATCTGCGACGAATGTTGTGCCACACCAGACCCTCAAGACTCCATTGTGTGCCACACCCCTCTCAATAACCTGGGATTCTCCCGCAAAGGCAGCGCCCGCACCTTCTGCGTCACATTCCAGGCTCTGCGTGCTGGCTTGTTTGAGGTAAATGTCCCCACATGCATGGATTAATTGGCTCAACAAACCAGGATCCTCTTGCCAATTGCAGATGATCTATCTGGGTTACATCCAATTCCAACATTGCATAGCAGAACAATCGCAGACCCACCAAGACGACTATCCTCTCTTTTCCCGCCCTGCTCCCCCACCCCCCGGCTGCAGCTGTCCCAGCACATGAAGCTGAAGCTCCAGTTCACAGCCAGCGTGTCCAACCCCCCTCCAGAGGCCCGGCCGGTGTCCCGCAAAAGCAGCCCTGGGAGCCCAGCAGTGCGGGAGCTGGTGGGGCGTCATCAGGCCAGCCTTGGTCGCTCCCAGAGCTTCTCACACCAGCAGCCGGCACGGGGACACCTCCTGAGGTGGGTGCTATAGAGGAAGCTAATCAGGAGGGAAGGAAGTGGCTGGAGAGACCCAACCCTAGACTCTGCAGACATCAGCTGGGAGGGAAAGGGATGGACGCTCAGGGAAAACCCTGCTAATCTCTCTCCTCCCCCTCCCTCCCTCCCAATAGGTCAGGAAGCGTCATGGAACGACGGGCCATAACTCCCCCTGTAGGCTCCCCAGTGGGCCGCCCTCTTTATTTACCCCCGGACAAGGCTTCTCTTTCCCTTGACAAAATTGCCAAACGAGAGTGCAAGGTGCTGGTGCTAGCACCTGTCACATGACAGAGGAGGGGTCCGCAGAAAGGGCAGCATTGGCTGCCTTCACCCTACCCTCAGAACCAACGCACAGTATGTGCCATCCAGTCTTGCATCCCAGACACCTGAATTTCACAGGATGATGCCCACCCCCCCATCCACCTGACCCCATATCTCCTCAAACAGGAGTCCTCAGCCGCACCCCTAGCTGAGAGCATTTTCTGGCTGTGCCACAGTTCACCCTTCCAGGGACTGCTGCCCCTCTTGCCCACATACTCATGTTCCTTCAGCTGAGCAGCAAGCAGTGGTTTTCACTGGGGGGAGGGGGAACTTGTCTGAAAGCCAAGGGGAAGAAGCAGCTACATCACCCCTCCCCCCAAGCAAGGTACTACTCCAGCCCCTCTGGCAGAATAGGTACTTTTAATAGCAGGACATTCCCCAAATTGATTTTTCCTTTTTACCCTGGATTAGGCCCCGGGATGTGACCTGGAAGGCTCACAGTATCTCTGTCTCTGCTGCATTCCTAGTCGGGAGAGGGCTGGTCTCTGGCCCTCTCCCTACCTCCGTATCCTCCCAGGCCAAGGCCACTTTCCATTGCACTTTATTTAATTTTTGTTATTTATATTTTTTATTCATTCAGAAGCAACTCCAACTCTGTATGTTTGTGCTTACAAATAAACTGCACTGGCTGGCCGGCAAATAACATGCTTAATGGATCTCTTTGGTGTCCTCTGGCACCGTCCCTTTCTTCCTTCCTCTGCTTTCACGATCTGAAGACGTGGTCGGATTTAACAATCCCCAGTCGCCTGGATCTTCCGCTGGTTTCAGGCAGCCCAAAGCAGCTAGCAAGCATCCAGTCTGAAAACAGTTTTGCTTTGCTTTGCTTTGCTCCCCCTCAGAAAATCAGATGGCATGTAAAAGGCTTCTCAAGAGGGCAACTCCCCCCAAAGCAGCATCTCAGCCAGGATCATCAGAAGGGGAAATAAAGGCTCCAGGGTCTTTCGAGCCAGGAATCTCTGGAGAATGGAGGGAAAAAAAACCTTCCCCAAACAGGGCCCAGAAACGGGAGAGGTGGCCCAGGGGGGATGAGAATAAAAGACAAAAGCAAGGAAAGGCGGAGGTGAGGGGAAGGTCTCCCCACGTCCCTCCCCTTCCTGCTTTGGTTGTAGGGGAGGGAGGGGTGGAAGAAGGGACTGAGGGAAGGAAGGAAGGGAGGGGGCGAAGCAGCAGACGGAGGGATTCCCCGCCGCTCAGACGACCACGGGCTCCTGGACGCTGTTGAGCCGCTTGACCACGAAGAGCTTCTGCCCGGAGACGGTCGCCAGCAGGGAGTGTTCCCCGAAGACCACTGCGAAAGGGGGGGGGGGGGGGAGGAACGGCGCCGGTCAGCGGAGGTCACGGCGTCTGCGCCCGCCCCTACCCCCTCATCCCCCCCCCCAGGAGGCTCACCGGAGACGCGGCGGAAGGGCAGCTCGGGGCCACGGGGCAGCCGGAAGGCGCAGGCCGTGCTCACCAGCTCCGCCATGGCGCCCGCGGTACGCTCGTCATTCTCCAGGTCGCCCGCCGACTGCGGGGAGAGGGAGGTCAGCGCCCGCCGGACGCCCCCCCGACCCCCCCAGTCCCCTCCCACCGCCTCCTCACCGCCAGGACGGCGCCGTCGCAGATGACCAGGTAGCCGGTCTGGTCCGGAATGCGCTCCAGGCCCTGCGTGAGGGCCGCCGCTGCCGCCTGCCGGGAAAGCAGCGCTCGGTCAGCCCGGCCGCCCACTCCGCCTCCGCCCCCTCCTTCTCCCCCTCCGGAGCTCACCATGCCCTGCTGGAACCGCCAACAAACGGAGCCGTGGCACCGCCCACTGACCCCTGCGGAAACGGAAGGGGCGGACCTCCGGAGAGTCCCCAAGGGCGCTGTTTTCCGGTGAGGGAGCTCAGGGCGGAAGTGGCTTCAGCTCGGGACTCGCGCGAGATCGGGGGACGGGGGCGGCCCCTGCCACGGATGACTCCGCCTCTTCCCGCGAAGCCGACGGGAGAGGGCGGCGCGCCCCGCCTTCCCCTCCCTCCCTCCCTCGCGCGGGGTTCCCTTTAGCCTTCCGCGCCCTCGCGGCCGCCGCCTGAGGGTGGGCGCTGCTGCTCCTGCTGGGCGGCCCCCTTTGCGCCCAGGCGCCCGTCACCCGCGGGAGGCCAGCCTGCCGACGCCGCCTCGGCCTGGTCTTTCGGATCGCGGAGGCTGTGAAGGTCCGAGCGAGCCTGAGCGGCAGCGGGAGGCAACCTCCATCCACGGGGGAAGCGCGGGGGTGGGAAGGGGAATGTTGCAGGGGGGGCGCGAATCCGGGGAGAGGGAGCCCCCCGACACAGACACACATAGCCCCGGTGTGCCCTGCAACCCCCGTCGCGGTTGGGCGAGGCAGGACCGAAGTGGCTCAGCGAAGAGCTCCGTCGGCCAGAGAGCCCATCGGCCCTGATGAGCCTGGCCGCCCGGTGGAGTTCAGTCTCCCCCCGAGACCCCTCCCGCCCCAGACCCCACCCCTCTCTCTCTCTCCCTCGAGACGGGTGAGTGAAGGAGGCAGCTTAGCAACATGGAAGTTTATTAAGAAAAAGGTCCGCTAAGAACAAAGGCCGCCCAGGGCTACTACAGACCCCCACTGCAGCCCCTTCGCCTGCGGCCAGACACCACGGCGTTCAAGATGAGGATGCCGGCCAGGATGCTGAGCGCCAGCAGCAGAGCCACGGCCAAGGCCGCGTGTATGGCGGTGGTGACCCCGAAGGCAAAGAGGAAGAGAGTCCGGTGGCAAAAGTCAGGCTGGCCAAAGTGCTCGTAGTCCGGGGGGTAGATGGAGTAGACCCAGACGTTACCTGGGGGAGGAGGAGAAAAGCGAGGAATGTGGTCAGGAAGGGCTCCGTCCTCCTGCCCTGAGGCCCCGTGGCCACCCTCTCTCTAAAGTCCGGCCACTGCTTAGTCGGGCTCAGGAGAGGCAGGGAGGGAGGCGGTTGTTCCGAGGGTGCTGTTGCTGCGGGCAGGGGAAGCTGCCTCCGATCAGCCCCAGAAGCGACATCAGAGGTGACCCTAACACATTTAACAGCCTACAGCACATCAAACCTCCGTGACCTCTAGAAAAAGCCCTCTGGCCATCACAGCCAGGCAGCTCTGCCAGTTAAAGGCTGTAGGTCACGCAGTTCTGTGCCCCCCCCCCCATGGAAGGGCGAGGACCTCCCCAGGTAGCTCCCCCCTCTACCTGCGATGAACCAGGCGCAGAGGAAGAGGAACCCCGCTCCCCGCAAACAGTTGAGTAGTGTGCTCGGTCGGTCAGTGCCGTCCCCGCAGGGAACACAGCTCAGGAACAGGAGCAGGAGTGTAACCGCACTCTGGATGAGCAAGTAAATGGGAAGGAGAGGCTGCCGGGGGCACTGACCAAGATAGACTGCTCCTGGGGATGGAGGAGCAACAGATTAGCCTCTTAGATTTTCGGACCTTCCTTCAATATGATGCACCCTAGAATACAGATCCCTCCTACTATCCTCGGCCCTCTGTCCTTCCCTGGGTCAAGAGGAGCCCAGGTGGGTGAAGCGGAAGATGAAAAAAAGTCCCTTTCCTGAAATTTGGGAGACGGCTTGGCAGCCTTAGTCACCTCCCGGATAAAGATGCCAAGCTGGCCCTGGCTCCAATGGGTGCCTGTATCCCAACCCAGGTAGACGTGCAAACTGCAGGTCCAGGTGGAAGGAGGAGAAAAAGCAGCCCAGCTCCCATTGGCCAATTCAGAGGCAGCCCAACAGCAAGGAGGGCCTGCAAAGCTGCCTCTATGCTCCAGGCCTGAGAGGGAGGGGACAGAGGGACCCACAACCAAGGCAAATGCCCGAGTGGCCAAGCCTGGCACTAGTATCTTGGGAGCCCAGCCCACCCTTCTGAGCATCGCACCTTGTGGGTCTGCTTCACGGAAGCACATCCAGGCACAAACCAGTGGTGCTTCATAGGCCAGGGTTTGGGTTGCACCAGCCATGGTTGTTACAATTTCCTCAGCAAACAAGGACTAAAAGCTCTGCAAATTGTATGCAGCAGTTACCCAGCCCCTGCAGGAGCTGACCACTTCAGAGCGGGCCCAGCAAAGGACTCTGCACCACCGGAGCAGGGGCAGCAGGCCAGCCAAAGGGACTGGTGTGTGTGTGTGTGTGTGTGTGTGTGGCAGGGACAGGGTGGGGGTTTCACTCACCAATGGCGATTCCTGCCACAGGCAAGGCAGCGAAGAGAACTTTTCCTAGGACTGGAGGAGGAGGAAGAGATTAGGTCACTCTAGAGATGGGGGAGTAGCAGCAAAAACCAGGCGTGGGGAGAAAGAGCAGCCTACCCATCAGGAGGGAGTGCGCGGAGGAGGAAGGCTCTTCGGCGGCCCTCAGGAGAGGCCTCTCTGGCTGGGATTCTTCAGCCATGGCAGCTGCTGGTGAAGCCGAGGGGAGAAATGAAGGCGCTGGCTGCCCTTCCACGCCTTCCCCACCTCATCTTAAGTACAGCTGTCTCTGGCCTCCTGACCCAGGTGTGGCCTCCCTGTAGCAATTGCAATGGAGGGGGGAAGGGGACCAAGTCGGGCTCCTCCCTCCTTTAAAGCTGTGTGTGTGTGTGTGTGTGTATGTGAAGCAATGAATTGCTTGGGGGGGGGCTCTTCCCTCACTTGCCTCTCAGCTGATGAGCGGGCTGCAGGCTAGGTTCCCAAATGCCCAGCCTGGATGAGGCAACCAAGGGAAAATGGAGAAGTGCTTGGAAAGTAGGAAGCTGAGCTCAGGGACCGGTTTTGGAGGGCTTGGCATCATCATTTGGGGTGGGGAGGCAAGGGAGCTGCCTAATCTAAAGCTCTCACTGGACCCCCAGGAAGTGAATCAGATTGTGCTTCAGCCGTTCAAAGCTTACAAGGCCCTTTCCTTGAATGAAAAGGGTGTCGAAGGCAGCTGCTAGTTGGAGTAAGCCTCCCGCTGGGCTCATCCTGTGCAACTCCTTGGTTGCTTACTGGACTCGGTTTGAGGGCCTGGGTTGAAGCTTTGGGCTCAGGCGCCCATGGCCAGGGCCCAAAGGCCAAGCAGAAGTGGAAGGGGAGAGCACTGTGAAACCCCGGGGGTCTGCCAGTGGCAGCAGGCCAGTTCTGCTTAGTTCCCAAGACCCCAGCCATGGCATCTGTGCGGGCCCAGGAGCCCCCAACCGGCCTGGAAACCCTACCGGGCTCTGGCCTGCACAGCCTCCAACTTGCGCAGCCCTCGGACATTCCTGGAGGCCCAGAAGGCTGGACCTTTGCAGCACCTAGCCTGGCCATAAAATGCGGCCTCCTCTTCCTCTCCCCCCATCTGTAGATGCCCTTCCTTTCCAAGGCATTTAATTCTCATGTTGATAGTTTTTCTCATTCTGCATTTTGCTTTTCCCACACTTTGGGTTCTTTGGCCACTAGAGCCAGGTCTCCCACCTCAATTGGCCCAAGCAGGCCTGACCCAAAGCTGCCCCCCCCCCCAAAAGCAAAGCCGATGAGGGGCCAGTCAGTGGGGTCAAGAGAGGCCTTGCACAGGGATGCCTCCAGCCCCTCCCATCCGAGGCGTCCTTACTGCCTGCCCCAACTCCATCTTGCAGGCTCTGGGGCAGCCCAGGTGGGTGCATTGGATGTGTCTTTGACCACCCCATCATGGCCACTCCCAGGGGCAGCAGAGGCCAGGCCATGTGCCTACCTGCTCAAGGCAAAGATTCCCCTCTCTTACTCAGCCATGCCAAAAGATGGGTAAAAGAGGCAAAGGGGAGGGGAGATGAGGGGGTGGGTGTGCCAGACCGAGGCTCTCCCTGCCCCTCCATTCCCCAAGCCAATGCAGACTTCGGTCCAGGCAGCAGAGCGCAGTCCAAATGAGAGCCAAGCCCTCACTGGGGGGGGGGGGAGGAGGAGGACCCTGGGAGCCACAGGTCCCCTGCGTTATTTACCTGAAGCTGAGGAGCTTCAGCCAGCAGCGAGAGGACAAAAATGGCCAAGCAACTGCTCTGACGCCACCTCTCTCTTCCTTTCCAGCCCGCAAGGAGCAGCTGACTCCCCACTTCCTCCTGCCGCCACTGCTGCTGCTGCCACCCTGCTTGACTGTGGCAAGGGCAGAGTTGCTGAGAAGACCTCCCCACCTCCCCTTACTGGCTCTTTTCCCAGCCAGGACCCTTCACAAAGTCCCAGGAAAAGAGAGGGCGCTGTGGCACGTAACCCAAAATGAGGTTGCGTGAGGCATACGACAAAGTCACCAGGCTAGTGGATTGCAGCCAAACCTCAAATCTTACAATAGACCAAACATTGGCCAGCTGAGTGTGAGGCAGCATTTCTGCAGGCTTCCGGTGCCTGGGAGGGGAGGAAGAGGGTGCCCGGAAGATCCGGCGGGCAGAATACTGAAACAGCAGGAAAGATCGGCTGCCCCTCCCCCACCCAACAGCCCTGCCTCCCCAGTTGCATGCAGTCCAAAGAGATTTAATGTGGTTTAAAGTCCACCTGACCGTAACCTGTTTTCTGCCGGATTGCACAGCACAGTGGGCCAGCGACTCCTGCAGCCGCAGAACGACTTGGCTTTTCGTGAAGTGTGCTATAATCCCAGGGCGGGGGTTACATTGGCAGCACTTGCCTCTTCCGCAGGCGCTGTCCTCCGAGGCTTGATGATGTTTCATCTTGGTTCTGTGCCCATCCTTCCTACAACAGCCTTCTGGACGTGCTCAAAAGTACTGTCATCGGGTTCGGCTTCCATGAAACCAAGGGGAGCTTTAAGCTCTGTCGTCAGAATTGCCAGCTTGCCATGAGCCACGGGGAGAAACTGGCTGGGAGGGGAAGGGCCCAGGGGAAAGTGAAATTGAACGGTGAGATTTCTCTGGACAGGTGTTCATGGTGCTCTCCCTGGGAGGAAAATGCCAACACATAGAGTGACCGTTTTCAAAACACCTTGTTTAAATGGGATTGGACAATAAGAGGTAAACAAAGGGGAACTGATCAAGGGAGGGAACTTAACTGGCAGAAATCTGGCGCAAACTCTCAGTTCTGGCTTTTACACCACTGCAATTCACTTGTCTTCTGGTAAACTACTTTTTCTCAACAAGTGGAGTTAAGATTTGTTTTTACTTAGAAGCCCAAGTTGAGGCAGGTCTGACCTCTGTTGCCCACAGAGACTTTCCATTGTAGACGTTTAAACCCACTAGGCAAGGGGTCCGGATGGAGTTCAGTGGCCCATCCCCCAGTCCTAACAAGTAGTCCTTGTAGATGGTGGTACACGGAGGGAAGCAGTGAGGTACCACAAGGTTCCGTCTCAGGCCCAGTATTCCTCAACATCTTCATAAATGACTTAGATGAGGGAAAGAAAAGGAACTCATCAAATTTGCAGAAGCTGGCAGGAACAGCCAACACCCCAGAAGACAAGCTCAGGATCCAAAAAGATCTTGACAGACTTGAACACTGGGTCCTATCCAACAAAATGAACTTTAATATGGAGAAAAGAAAGGTTTTACATCTGGGCAGGAAAAGCCAAAGGTACAAGTACAGATTAAGCGGAATCTGGCTCAAAAACAGTAATTGTGAGAGGGAGCTTGGAGTCCTAGTGAATGATCGCTTAAACATGAGCCAGCCGTGTGCGGTAGGAGCCAAAAAAGCTAATACAATCCTTGGTTGCATAAATAGGCATAGAATCAGAATCACGTGAAGTATTAGTACCGGTTTATAAAGCCTTAGCAAAGCCACGTCTGGAATCCTGCATCCAGTTTTAGTCACCACATCACAGGAAAGATGTTGAAATTTTGAGAAAAGTGCAAAGAAAGTGCAACCAATGTGATTAAAGACCTGGAGAGTAAAACATATGAAGAACATTTGCAGGAATTGGGTAATGGCCAGTCTAGAGAAAAGAAGGAGTAGGGGGGACATGATAGCAGTATGCCAGTATTTGAGAAGCTGCAATGAAAAGGAGGTGGTCAATTTATTTTCCAAAGCACCAAAGGGCAGGACAAGAAAATGGATGGAAACTAATCATGGAAAGAAGCAACCCAGAATTAAGGAGAAATTTCCTAACAGGACAATTAATTACTGGAACAGCTTGCCATCAGAAATTGTGAGTGCTTCATCACTGGACAGTCACTTCTCTGAAATGGTACAAGATCTCCTGCTTGAGCAGAGAGGGCAGGAGTAGAAAACCCCCTTCCAGCTCTATTCTTCCCTCAGCCTCCAGGCAGACCTCTCTGAGAAACACAGCTGCCCTGGGAAGATCAGTGGGGGAGGGAAGTCCCCAATGGAGCCACTGCTCTCTTCTTACTGCCTCTGCCACAGCAGAGACCAGTGACCTTGGGGGCAAAGTAAAGGCTGGCACTGCGGGCTCCTTAGGGTGCTCTGAACTCGGCTGTTTGCTTTCAGCTGTTTCATTACCAGTGCTAGTAGGGGGTGGGGTTTGCTCCCATTTTATATGCGAGGGGGAGGAGGAGGAAGTATTATCTGACCCATCCAGACCGCCAAGTAGGACATTGTCCTCCAAGGGCACGCCTGGGGTCTCCACAGATGAGCCAAGATTAAACCTATTCTCCTGATCGTGCCCTGTATGCCGCTTCTATCCTTAAATCCTTTCGGACTTGGCCAAGCTGCATGCAGCCTTATCCAAAGGGACCCCAGACGTCCCTGGAGGCAATCACCCAGCAGAAGATGTCATATTCAAACCCCAGGCTGGCCAAAAGCTGCAACTCTTTATTTAGCTGTTCATACCTTGTCATTTGGGACCCAACCATCATTTCAAGGAGCCAGCAGACAACTTAATTCCCCCTCGACTGGGCTACCAGTCAAGCTTTATTGGCAGCTGATTCCTGCTCGGGAACGTGAGCCTGAAAAAGCCCCAGAAAAGGTACAGTGCCCGTCAGTCAGCGACCGTCCTGATGGAGGTCTTTTGGGCTGGATGAAGGCCCCCAGGCGGGAAGGCTACCCAGGGGACCAGCCACGTAACCGGGAAAGATCCACCGCTCGCCTCCATTCAACCCTTCATTGAGCGCCGCCATCAGCTCGCACCGCCGGCTCTCTCCCGCAACACTTGGAAGGGGGGGCCGTGACCGGGCACAATGACGTCGGCGATGGCCAGGACGCGGGCCCGGCTCTCGGCCTGCCGGGCGGGATCTTCGCTCAGGGCCGCCCACTCGCCCTCGTCGTCCTGGTGCTCGAAAAGGTCTCCGGCCACCACCACGCTGCCCAGGGAGGTGCCCCGCACCAGCAGGCTGACGTCGCTGCCCGTGTGGCCGGGGGTGGGCAGCACCTCCAGGTGCCCCGCGTGGATCGGGTAGGGGGCGCCCTGGCGCAGTCCCGTCGGCAGGTAGCGGCCCCCCGGCCGGCAGACGTCCGCGCCCACGATCAGCTCGGCCCGCGGGAAGAGGTTGAGGTTGCCCGCGTGGTCCGAGTGGCCGTGGGTGCAGACCACGTAGGCCACGTCGGCCGGGGACACCCCGCGCTCCGCCAGCCCAGCCAGCAGCCGCTCCCGCGCCCAGGGCCCGCCCGTGTCCACCAGCGTCAGGCGGGGGCCCAGCACCAGCGACACCGTCCCGTCCGCCAGCGTGGAGCCGTCCACCTGCGCCCGGCAGTAGCCCTCCTGCAACACCCACACCGAGTACGGGGAGCCGGGCAGGAACAGCGGCGCCGGACAACGCCTCGCCATGGAGGAGCCGCCGGAGCTCCCGGGAGGCCCGGAGGGGAGCTCGCTCAGCCCCGCCCCGTCGGAGAGCCCGGAGACGCACCGCGCATGCCTCGGCCGAGTGGCGCCGGCTAGTGACGTCATCCGGCCGCCTCGCTCGTCTGGCCAATGCCCGGGCTCACTGGCGGGAAGCGGGCGGCGGCGCGGGCGATGGCGGAGGAGAAGAAGCCGAAGGTGGGCAGCGCGCAGCTCCCCACCGAGTCCATGAAGGTGGTGGCCGAGTCGGTGGGCATCGGACAGGTGCCCGAGGAGACATGCCAGCTGCTGGCGGACGAGGTCAGCTACCGCATCAAGGAGATCGCGCAGGTAGGCGGGGGGAGGGAGGGGGGAGAGGAGGGAGGTTCACCTCCGCTCCGCTCCCCGGCGCCCACCGCCTCTGTCTCCGCAGGACGCGCTGAAGTTCATGCGGATGGGGAAGCGGCAGCTGCTGACCATGGGCGACGTCGACCTGGCCCTGAAGCTGAAGAACGTGGAGGTGCTCTGGGACGGGAGAGGGGGGGAAGGAAGGTCGGGGGGGGGGCGACCGCGGGGCCCCCTGGCTCACCCGCCTCTCCCCTCCCCTGCAGCCGCTCTACGGATTCCACACGCAGGAGTTCATCCCCTTCCGCTACGCCAGCGGGGGAGGCCGCGAGCTCTACTTCTACGAGGAGAAGGAGATGGACCTGAGCGACATCATCAACACGCCCCTCCCCCGCGTCCCCCTCGACGTCTGCCTCAAGGGTGAGGAGACCCCCACAGCGGGGCATGTGCAAATTGGGGCAGCGCCTGATGCCACAAAGGGAATCTGTTGTGGCAGAGGTTTCCCCCCACCCACCCACCCCAGATCTGAAGGTCTCCCAACTTCCAGTCTTAATTAAAGGCTTGGCTTCTAACATCCCCGTGAAGCTCAAACAGGGGCATAGAGATGCCTGTCTCTCGGGGTGGGGGTGCCCCCATGCCAGGGGATGGAGCGCAGCGTCCCTCCTGGGAGCCCCCCTGCTTGTATACTGCGTATTCTCTTACCCCAGGGGGAGTCCGTAGCAGCCTTCTCAGGAACCAGCTGGAAAGGGGCCACAGCCATCAAGCAAGCAGGCTCCCCCAGTTTGCCTTCCTGGGAGGGTCCCAGTTTGAGGAAATGGACTGGCGGACACCCACGCGGCCTCTTGCACCTCTATGGATGGGTTTGGGGAGGGTAGTCAGAGCATGGCATGCAGTGGGGCTCCTCTGCTGTCTTGGAGGTTCCTCCTCCCCACTTTTCTGCTGCTAACTTTTGTCCCCCCTGACCTGTCTCCCAATCGGACTCTAACGCTGCCAAGAAGCCAGGATTTTGTCACCTCGTTTTCTCCCTCCCTTTGAAGCTTCTCTCCTTTTTCTAATAGCCCACTGGCTGAGCATCGAGGGAGTTCAACCGGCAATCCCAGAAAATCCACCCCCGGGTGAGCGACCAACCCTGGTTCCCAAAACAGGGCAGGCAGCTTCCTGCCTCAAGCAAGAGAATCGGCTGGGCAGCCATTGCTGCTTGGCCTTGACCCTCAGCCCATCTCTTCCCTCCGCAGCCCCCAAGGAGCAGCAGAAAGCCGAGGCCACCGAGCCTTTGAAGGCAGCCAAGCCGGGCCAGGAGGAGGAGGGGTCTCTCAAGGGCAAAGGACAGAGCGCCACTCCCACCGATAGCAAAGGTCAGTCTGAGCGTGGCTGAGGCAGGATGGGGAGTCAGGGGCAAAGGTTAAGCCCCCTTGCTTGCCACCCACGGAGAACTGCCCATCCCAGACTGAGGCACTTGGTTTCTCCCTGGATCCTCAGGAAAATCCCAACACTTTGAGCATTCCAGCCAGAGCCTGCAAACTATTGGCAAAGAATCTCCGTGTCGGGTGGGGGTGGGGGCCCCATGGAGGAACGGCAGACAACTGCTGGTCAGGAAGCATTTCACAGAGATGGGAGCAAACGGGCACTTCCCACAGGTCAGCAGCAGCAGCCTCCTTCCTCCTCCTCCTCCCCCCCTCCTCCCTGGAGGAACCTTTGACTGTCAGTGGGCACTGGGCTTCCTGCTTGACCATGTGCCATGCACCCATTGGCCTCCTGCGGCTGTGCTTCATGGGCTGTGCGTCTTCTGAGTAGCCCCTGGCCGGACCCTCCTAAGAGGAAAAGGAGATGAGGATAATGCACGCTCGGGGCCCATCTTCCCCTTCTCTCCATCTGCCCAGGCAAAGAGAAGAAGGGGCCCCTTCTGGAAGGAGCCCCCCTGAAGCTGAAGCCACGCAGCATCCACGAGCTCTCTGTGGAGCAACAGCTGTACTACAAGGAGATCACCGAAGCCTGTGTGGGATCTTGTGAAGCAAAGCGAGCGGTGAGAAGCCAAGACCACTTGCTCTGCAGAGGCAGCTCCCTCCCTTCCCTCGGGTGGCTCCCCTGCTGGAGGAAACGGCAGCTGTGCTCCTCTGCAAGGCGAGGTGGCCTGGGGAGCATCTCCAGGCCAGGTTCTGGATACTGCCCTCTGCCAAGTCTAGCTTCCTCTCTCTTGGCTTTTAACAGGCATGGGTGGAATGTCCCTCGCCTGCCCGAAAAGTGGCATTTGATCACCTCTCCTGGAAGTAGCCAGGCTTCTTGCCAATGCTCTTTTAGGTGTGGGACATAGGTCCTTTTCCACAATACCCTCCTCCCCCCTACTTTTCTCTCCCCAGGAAGCCCTTCAAAGCATTGCCACAGACCCCGGCCTGTACCAGATGTTACCCCGATTCAGCACATTCATTTCCGAAGGGGTAAGGAGAAAGGGTGGGGGCTCCTGCTCCCTTTGCCAGACCTTTTGCTGTGGCACCAAGCCACTGGTGGTGGTGGTTGAGGGGTGAGGCAGTCCTCTGTCCTAGCTGTCTGTGGTCTTCTGTGCCTTTAGCTGCTTTAAGGGGGGGGTGGAGGGGGCTGTCCCAATTTCTCAGGAAGAGTTGCACCGAGCCAGCTTACTTATGAGTGACTTTGGGAGGAGGAAAGAGTTCTGCCTGCCTGCTGTTAAGCTCTTAGTAATAAATCACCCTTCCTCCTGCGGAGTCTTGGAGGATCCTGAATACCTGAGGATCCCAAAGTTGCCAACTGGCTCTCTTGAAGACGCTCGGAAGGCAGGGATGCCAGAGCAGAATCCCTGATCTCCTGGGCTGATTCTGGGCCAAGGCAGAAAAAGCTGTACTACTTCTTCACAGCGTTGCCCCAAGCCTTGGGGAGCGAGGGGGGTCTCTGCAGTTGGGAAGGGTGCTGTCTGGCACCCCCTGTGCCAGCATTCTGGCTCCGAGATGTAGCTTGGTTATAAATTCCTCAGCTCAGATGTGGAGGGCCTCCTAGTTGGGAAGCCCCCGAATGCCCCAATTTTTGATTCTTAGTTGGGCCTGTTCATATTCAGAATTCATCACTATCTCCTGTCGGGTCCAGCATGCACGTAGCTTAGACCATATAAAGAGTGCTGGATGGAACCTTGGAGCTGCCCTGGACTGAGCCTGGCCAGCTCCTTGGCCTCCTCCACCAGAGGAGGGACCTTTGCTTGGGAAAAGTGGACATGGAGCAGCATCTCCCAGGAAACTGACCACCTTCCTGTTCCTCCAGGTGCGGGTCAACGTGGTGCAGAACAACCTGGCTCTTCTGATCTACCTCATGCGAATGGTCAAGGCACTGATGGACAACCCAACCCTCTATTTGGAGAAATATGTGAGCAGCAGGGACTCCCTTAGCCTCCCTAGGGCCAGGGGTCAGGGCCTGGGAAGGGGAGGGGAGGGGGGAAATGACTGGCATTGATGGGCCTTTGCGGTCCTATATGTTGCTGCAGCTGCATGAGATCATCCCAGCCGTCATGACCTGCATCGTCAGCCGCCAGCTCTGCCTCAGGCCAGATGTTGACAACCACTGGGCCCTGCGAGACTTTGCCGCTCGGCTCATCGCCCAAATCTGCAAGAATTTCAGCACCACCACTAACAACATCCAATCACGCATCACCAAAACCTTCACCAAGGTGAGAGGGGCCTGGGGAGGCCCAGGGCGCTTGAGCAGCCTTGGCTTTCCTTCTGCCCCTCACGCCTCTTCCCCTCCCTTTGCTCACCAGAGCTGGGTGGACGAGAAGACGCCCTGGACCACGCGGTACGGATCCATCGCCGGCCTGGCGGAGCTGGGGCCTGATGTGAGTGGATGCCCGGGTGGAACCAGGAGTGGGTCCCCTTGGCCAGCACAGCCAGAGGCCAGACTCCACTTCCCATCTTCTTCCCAGGTCATCAAGACCCTCATCCTGCCGCGGTTGCAGGTGGAGGGGGAGCGTGTCCGCAGCGTCCTGGAAGGTCCTGTGGTCAGCAACATTGACAAGATTGGAGCTGACCATGTCCAGAGCCTCCTGCTGGTAAGGGAAGGCAGCCCTCCCAGCAAGCAGTCCGTAGGAAGAGGCTGAGGGGTCTCATCCGGAGGGGGCCTGCTTGCCCTCTGGAGAAAAGGGTGGGTGGTCTTTCCTTGGGAGTTTTGCTACATGGCTTTTCCTTTCTCGCCCCCCACCCCACAGAAGCACTGTGCTCCCGTCTTAGCCAAGCTGCGTCCCCCGCCGGATAACCAGGAGGCCTATCGAGCGGAGTACGGCGCCTTGGGCCCCCTGCTGTGCACCAACGTGGTGAAGGCACGGGCCCAGGCAGCCGTGCAGGCTCAGCAGGTGAACCGCACCACACTGACCATCACCCAGGTAGATCGCCTATTTGCCCCCCCGTCCCGGTTCTCCTAAGTGTGTCAGGAGGCAAAGCTAATCTTCGGCTCCTCTCCTCTCTCCTGCACAGCCCCGGCCGACATTGACCCTCTCCCAGGCAGCCCAGGGAGGCAGCAGCGCCACTCGGGCACCCAGCATCATCAAAGTGCCCAGCTCCATCACCCTCCCTATGCAGACCCTGGTCTCAACCCGGCCAGCCACCCCAACGCAGCCCTCGCCTCCGCCCACCAAGTTCATTGTCATGTCTTCCGCCTCCGGCACCTCCACTTCCCAGCAGGTATGTTGCGGGGGAGGCGGGGGGGGGGCCAGGCAGAGAGGCTCTTTTCTGACCACCTCTTGCTCTCACAGGTGTTCACACTCAGCGGTGGCCCAGCCAGCACCTCCACTTCGCCTGTCACCAGCACTGTGCCCAGCACGCAGCCCCTTGTGAAGTTGGTTTCTGGTGGGCAGGCAGCCCCCAGCCCCCCCATCTCTGGCAGCGTCCAGAAGTACATTGTGGTTTCTCTGCCCCCTGCCACGGAGGGCAAAGGGGGGCCCTCCCAGCTCTCTCCCTCGTCCTCCGCTCCGCCCAGCCTGGGACTCGCCAGCGGATCTCTCAAGCAGGAACGCAGCAACAGCCCCCAGCTGCCAGGTGGTGCCAGCACCACCACCACCGCCACCGCTTTCCTCACCAAAGCCACCAATGGGGGCCAAGGCTTGGTGCCCGAGACTCCACAGCCCCCCCTCTAGAATTTACCACCTGCCACCTATGGTGGGCGAGGGATAATCCCGGACTCCATTCCTGCGCCCCACCTCTCAATGTTGTGGGAGAACAGCTCTGTGGGCCAAGGTTGCCCCGCACCCAGGACTGACCCTTTGTCCTGACCACCTGTGTGAAATTGGGGAGAAAGGGGGCAATGGGATCCCTGTTGTGGGAGTAGCAAGGGGGGGTGTCATTCTGCTGCCTTCCACAAAGTATGTTTGCTGTAAATACTTTCCAGTGCCTAATAAACATGCTTGTTCCACAGAATTAGGGGGGGGGCTTTGCACTGGCAGGGGGAGGGGCTAGACCAGGGTGGGATCCAGAAGGTCAAGGTCAGCTTCAGACTCACAAGGAGAGGCCAGGCCAAGCTGCCTCCCTCCTAGTCAGGATGATGCTGATGGTAAAGGCCAAGTATCTCCAACCTTTTCAGTTGGGGGTGGGGTGGGGGGCTGAAGAGTCTGCCTGGGGGCTTAGGAACCCAAGGTCCCCCGCTGATCCCCCAGCCTTGGCTCTGGAGGAGGGTGAGCCCTGGAAGGGGAGGGGGGTGAGCCCTGGAAGGGGAGGAGGAAGGTGTGCGAATTGCGTTGGCGGGGCCCACCTCCGAACTCCAAGTCTTCCCTCCCCACCCCCTCCTGGGGCTGAGAGAAAGACCCGTAGCCCCCGCGGCCTTTGCTGCTGGCACCTTTACTGCCCGCGGGGGAGGCCAGCTTCCCTGTCTCGCTGCCTCGGAAACGACGCGCTCTCCCCGAGTCGTCCTGCCTTGGACAAGCGGCGGGCGTCGGCGATGGCCCGGGCCGGCTTCTCCAGGGCCGGAGGCCAGAGGCCGCCCCCTGCCTGGGAAGCGCGACCGGGAAGCTGTAGCTGCTGCTGTTGGAAGAGAACCATCCTTTTGGGTTGGTCGGCCGCGGAGCCTAACCAGCCGTCGGGGCCGCCGCCGCCGCTTCTCTGCCCCGCCGTCGATCGCCTGCGCTCCGCCGAGAGGGCCTCGCTTCGCTGCTCTGCAGGTGAGGCCTGAGCGCCTTCTGGAGGAGGAGAGAGGCCAGCAGGCTCAATGCGCCCCTCCTCCTGCCGGCTCTGTCGGGCCCCACTTTTCTCTCCGCCGGCAAGGCAGCCGCTCCCGCCTTTCTCCCCGCCGTCCCCCGAGCCGCCCGTTTACCCCTTTACAACGGCCCCGCTCCCAGACCTTGGCTGTCGGCGCGCTGCCGACTCTCGCTCCGACCGTCCGAGCCTCGGCGGCGCCTGGAGGGCAAGTAGAACTGGAAAGAGAGCGAGGGGTGCGTCGGGGCCGAGACGCAGGGCCCTTCCCCGTCGGAAGGAGGCTCCCTGGGCCCCTCGACGCCCGCCCGCGCCCCTCCCTCACCAGGAAGACGGCGTTGCTGAGCACGCAGAGCAGCACCGCGCAGCCCAAGAGCCGAGCCACCACGGCGCCCACCTCCCGGCACAGGCTCCCGTGCCAGGACATGCTTGCCGGTGGCCGCTCTCTGGCAGGGCTGGAGCGCCAGGTGGGGGGGGGGGAGGCATTGTGAGGCGGCGTCAGCTCACAGGGCGAGGGGGAGAGCGAGGGAGCCAGCCCGCCGGACGAGGGCCGCTGGAGCGGCATCTCTGGAAGGGAGGGTTTCACGGCGCATCCGAGACAGGCAAGGAAGACCCGCTTAGAGCCCTGGAGAACTTCCACTCGCCACTCTCGGTCTTCCCCGCTTCCTTTTGTGAGCCTGCAGGCGGAGCCTCTTGGAAACAGGACCCCAGACGGCTTCCCGGCCTCCCTTCCTCCTTTCCGGAAAGGCCCTGTTGGCTCCCACCCCGCTTCGTAACGTCGGACTGAGCGGTTGTCGGAGAAGCGCTGCGGGTGCATCAGCCCAGAGCCCCGGGGTGGAGGAGCCAAGAGGCTGAACCGCAGCGGGAACCGAGGACAGGAGTCCAAAAAAGGCTGGCTAGGAAGGGAAAACTCTCCTGGAGGTTAATTGGGGTCGGGCTCCCCGGGACACAGCTGGGAGAATTCATCTCCACGTTCTTTCCGGTTGAGCTCCAGGGCCCTCCGTGACCCAGATGGAGGGATGGGAGGGTGCCCTTAGGGGCCTCTGCTTTTCGGGGTGCCATCTTGGCGCCGGCTCCTGTCGAGGTAGAAACAGCTTTTGTGAAATCTCATCTGGCATCAAGACTCATCAGGAGTCAAATTAATTTACACCAGCACTCCAAAACCTCCAATCCCCTGGGATTCCCTCCCCCAAACACCCACTCTCTCATCTGCTGTGTTGCCTGGTTAACAGGATTGTCATGACCCTATCAACTATTTAAGCTTTTTCTTATCAAATAATATACAAAAAGGAACAAATGGTTAGATATGGTGAAATGTTGAATGCAGAGGGTAAACTCAAATCTATGCAAGAGCTGAAACAGGAAGGAATTAAAATGAATTGGTTTTCATATATGCAAATACAATCTAGATATGATAAAGACTGTAAAATGGAAGGTTTTTATGATAAAAAAACAGAGATAAAATCTTGACAGGTATGGATGAAAAAGTAATTAAAAACTATATGGACATTTACTAGAGGTTAAACTAAAAGAAGAACAAGTTAAAGAACCTATGATAGCTTGGGGGGGGGGGGAATTTTGGACATGGGATTGAATTACAGAAATGGGAGAAATTGTGGTCCCAAAATTATAAAATGACAATGTCAACAGCTTATAAGGAAAATTTGTATAAGATGTTTTACATGTGGCATCTACCCCCAATGAGAATAGCAAGAATGTTCAAGAACAAATCCGAAAAGTGTTGGAAATGTCATCAGACACCAGGATCATACTACCACATGTGGTGGACTTGCACAGAAGCTAAAAGGTATTGGACTAAAATCCACACATGGTTGGAGAAAATGACACAGTAACGCATAAACCAGAGACTTTTTTATTGGGTATATATACATATATATAATAAAGACTTGAAATATTTGATTGTAAATATTTTAACGGCAGCCAGAATTGTTTTTGCAAAAAATTGGAAAAATAATAAAATACCAACGCAGGAGGAAGTTATTCGAAATACAATGGAATGTGCTGAAATGAGTAAACTGACATTTGAAATTAGAGAACAAGAAGATGAACAATTTTATAAGATTTGGGACGGGTTTTATCAATGGATACAATTACCATAATTTTGAATTGTAATAATAGAATGTGATAAGAGATACCATAAAGACATATTACGCTTATATAGACTGTATAGATTTATAATAATGTAATGGAATATTGGTACCGGTATATATACATATATATGTGTGTGTGTGTGTGTGTGTTGTATTTGTGCTGATAAATAAATAAAGGGAGACTAGTATGGATCCATTTCAAGCTATTAAAAATAAAAATATGGGTTTCTGCCTGGATGGTTTCTGTGATGAGCCGAAGGACAGAAAGAGGGAGGAGTGAGCTCCCTCCCATATTTGGCCATAACAGGGGTGGTAACACAAATACATACATATATACATATATTGTAGTTGAATATATGAGACACAATGATAAAGATGTATTTATATACATTTGATAGATATTTTATGATTTTACATATAATTGAAAGTAATGATACACAAATATAAATGTTGGTGATTCTTTTTTTTTCTTATATACTGTAAGAAATATCAGAATAAGAGATGATACTATAAAGATATGTTATTATTTAATAGATATATAATGATGTAACATAGTTAGGATACATATGAATTTAACCTTTAGAATACATGTTTAAAAGGAAGAAATTATAACAGAGCATCATATATGATTTACAAAGATAATCAACCTACTAACGTATATCGGGTTCATAACTATTGATTTTATATGCAACCGAAAGCGCAAATGTTTGTGACGAAACGACATGCTAAATAGATATGTAACTGATGATATTTTTTATGTATGTTTTTGTTTGTTTTAAAATTTAAAAAACCCTTTTTTTAAAAAAGAAAAGGATTGTCATGACCCTGTTCTCAGCTGCACCTGCCTTGGGTGCTACCCCCTACCCAGTACAGGCAATTCCCAGCTGCTCGCTTCTTCCCTTCCTGCAATGAGCCCCCAGCTCCAACAGGCGATTGCTGTGCCACTTCCCCCTCCCCCTTACACAGGTGCCAAGGGTCGTGAGGTGGCCTGCCGTAACTCTGACAGGGCGAGCCTGAGCCTGTGGCAAGCCCCACAGAAGTTATCATTTCGGGATCAGGTACGTACTACTTTTGGCTGGATTTTTCCAAACAATCCTACCACACACAAGAGATAATTTGATTATTTACAAATACCTCTGAGGGAAACATGAGGATGGCTGCAGAGTCTGGAAAAAGCTGGGCACACCCATAGAGGAGGAGGAGGAGGAGGAAGAGGGGGTGCCTTAGCAGCCATTCTCTGGGAAGGCAAAGCCTCCATAATCAGAGGCCCTGCAGAAGAAGCCAGCTGCCCTCACCGTTCAGGACTGCCTAGAGACTGAAGTTTTTCAGGGAGGGGAGCAACCTCTGCCATGTCTCTCCTTCCCACCCTCCTTCCTTTCTTCCTACCTCCTGGCACTCTGCCCTCCAATCTCACCCCATCCCCAGCAATTAAAGTGGGCATGACCTCCTTCCTCTAGCCCCAGGCACCTACCTGCAAAGGAGCCGAAATGGTGCCCTTGTCTTCCCAAGATCATCTCCACGCTGGCTCCAGGGCCATTTTCTGATACTGCTGACTCATCAGCTCATCTGCATTTTGGTAGCACGTTGCACAGGTGTTGCCACTGCCAGTGACTCCCAGCCCTCTTTGGCTTCCACCATTTTGCACCAGATCTGACCTCTTGGCCCTGTGACCGTGAGAACAGGCAAGGATGTCCCTGAAGACGGTACAGTCCATGCGGGACTCCCATTCTGCCCAGAAAGGCATTTCCCCTCCCCCTCCCCACACTAGGCAGGCAGGCAGGCAATGGGTGAGGTTGGGTCCCCCTGCCTCTTTTCCAGAGGTGCCCTGCCTGTTCTTTCCAGACGGATGGTTCAGGCTACGCTATTTGCAGAACATTGGGCAGGAGAGATAAGGGCAGGGGGGGCTGCTATTAGGACATTCAGAACAACACAGGGCAGCCACCAAGCAGTTGTCTTCCAGTCACGCATACCCCTCCTGATGCCCGCTTTGGGGGCACTTGCCTCCCTGAAGAACCAATTTTTTTACAAATTCAGCCTTGAGTTACACAGAAGTGTTTCTGCCACAAAAAGAATGCAAATGTTTAGTGTTTTTAAAAAATTGACACTTGAAATGAAGCTTTCAGAGTATGATCTTAAAAGCTGTCCTGGTTTAAAATTAATTTCTCTTTATAATTTTTCTAAACTACAGCTTTCTACCGTTGTACTATTCTGTGGTATTCTACAGCTAAGGGTATAGAAATGTGATAAATACATAAATTCTGTTCATCCTTAATAAAGCTAATCACACATTTTTGCAAGCATTTTCTGCTGATTTTACTGAAAGACTACTTCTTCTGTGCTGCTGCAGCTGCTTCAAGTCTCTCCAGAGAAGGAACAAGGGAGAATCTCGAGGGAGGATCAGCACCTGTGAAGGGGCAACAGCCAGGGAGGCCCCTCCGATGTCTATGGCCTCTTTCTGCCCTCACCAGTCCCATTCCCTGGCTGGGAGCGCCCATTAAACCTTGTCCAGCTCCAGCTGGCACAGCAGAGATCGTCTCCATGTCACCTCTTGCAACCCTTCTGGCAGGAAAGAGCCAGTCCCATCTTGTTGGCCTTGGAGAGCATTACACGGGCATACAGAAAGAGCCTGTCGTTGCCCTGAATGCAGGAGTTGCCCAAAGCGCCCCTCTGGCTCCCTCTTCCTACCCCAAGGCCCATATTCCACAGCCGCTGCTCCCAGGGCCATTGATCCTTGAAAGAATAGAGAGTCATTCTGCCCAGCAGCCATGATTTTGGTGGCTTTTCAAAGATGCCAAGGGATCCCCCTGCCACAGGGCAGATTCTCTCCAGCCAGGAGCAGCTGCCATGATGGGGCGGGGGTGGAGGAGTGGTGTTCTTCCCAAACTGCAGGGAGCAGTCACTGTGTTTAGAAAGAGAGAAGGCCCTTCCCTCCCTCTGCCAAGCATGGGGCCCCGCCTAGCTGCCACTTCCTCTTCTGCAGTTCCCCCTCTGGATCAACTTCAGGCTCCAAGAGCCACAGGTTTGCCCCCCATGGCCCGGCATCCCGTGAACTGTCAGCTGCTGTAAGGGGAGCCTAGCATTGAGCCCCTTCCCCTTGCAAAATCTCCAGCTCAGAGCAGCAGGCAGGGGTCCACGGGTTACACACCTTCAAGGGAGCCCCACCCCAAGTCTGTCCCCCCCCCCACCATTTACAGAAGGAGCTGCAGCTCCTGGTCCAAATTCATCCCCACTTCTCAGTCTTTGAAGCTGCTCCCTATGGTGGAGAGGGGGAAGAGGGTCTCCTTCCTATTCCCCACAAGCCAACTCTCTCAAAGGGCTTGGGTGGGTTTGCCAGGAGTCACCAAGGCCGGTAGAGAAACCCAGGGAGGCCAGGGAAGTAGGCCAGCATTTAGTACAGAGAGAAAGCTGGCTACAGGCCAAGAAGGAGCCCTGCCTTCCACAAGAGCCGAGGCCCCTCAACTCCCCGACAAGCCTCTGCAGAGCAACCCCTGGTGGTCTCTGCTCTTTCAGCTGGAACCAGGCAGAGGCTGGTCTGGCCAGCAGTCAGCAAGGAGTGCTATCTCACCTGGAGTGATGTAAGCTATTAGGGGTGAAAGACATCGGGCCCACATTCCAGATGGGGGTTCAGGGACTGGGGAAACTACATCTGCTTCCCCTGTGATTGGGGTGTGTGTGTGTGTGTGTGTGTGTGTGAAGCTCAGCTTCTGCCTTTGAAAAGGGGCAGGGCCCACCTGTGTCCTCCTCAGGGCCCTGTCAAGGGGGGGGGGCACTCCCTTGAGGAAGAGAGGAGAAGGCCCAGCAGAAAAGCTCCAGGAAGGGCCAGAGGGAAAGGCCACTGCCTCCACCAGAGTTGGTAGTGAAGACTCCAAAACCGGAGGGGGGAGAGGAAGAGGCCACCGACTGCCATGCCTGGGTCAGAAGAATCCCGAAATAGCAGCGGCTGGGCTCAGACCCAACTACCAGGCATGCGGAGGGGAGGAGGGACGGCTGGAGTCTGCGCGAAGGTCAGCGGCTCGCCTGAACCAAGCCCACCCGGAGCCGCCGTCGGGGAGCGCCCACCCCACCCCACGCCGACGCCCTGGCTTACGGGCGGGGCGGGGCGGGGCCGGGCTTGGAGGAGGAGGAGGAGCCGGTTCCTCCTTGATAAGATGCAGCTGCGCTGGGGGGCCAACCTGTAGGCGTCCGAGCCCGTTGTGCTAGCCATGTGGCTCCGCTTCGCCCCGCTTCGCCTGCCGCTCCGGCGGCGCCTCCAAACGGCCGCCGTCCTTCAGTGGGTCTTCTCCTTTCTGGCGCTGGGTGAGGACGGGGCGGTGCCGTCGGGGGCAGCTGAGCAAGAGGCCGAGGGAGGCGGCGGCAAAGTTGCTTGTATACCGGCCGCGGGAGCAGGAGGGGCAGCATGGCCGGCGGTCGTGAGTAGGGAAGCCGCGAAGGGAAGCCGCGGCGGGCGGGGAGGTGCAGCGCCCGGCTCGGCTTTTGCCAGCGGCTGCAACTCTCAGGCGGCGGCTTTCCTTGTTCCACCCGGGGCTGCTTTCCCCGAGCTCCAGTGCTCCAGCCCCGCAGGGCGCTGCCACTTCGCCCGGCGGGGGCTGTCTGCGGGCGGGAGCGGCGGGCTCCTGAACACGTCCAGAGTGCCGGCGCTGCCGCCGCCGCCGCTCGGGGTCTGGCGAGGCGGAGGAGGAGATGTTGACGCGCTGCCTCTCTCGTAGCCCAGTGTTGCCTGGGGTTTTTCCTGCTGCTGCTGCTCGGGGACGGCTGGCTGCTGGCGTTCGGCTACGCCGCCTGGCTCTACCTGGACTGGGAGACGCCGTCTCGCGGGGGGCGCCGCTCCTCCTGGGTCCGCGGCTGGGCCGTCTGGCGTTACTTCCGCGACTATTTCCCCATCACGGTGAGCAGAACAACAGGGAGGTTCCCTGGACTACGGGGGGGGGGGGCGGGCTGGCGGGACACCCACTTTCTCCGGGGGGGCTGGGGCGCCGGCTCCACCAACACCGTCTTGGCCAAAAAGTGCTGAACTTCTTGAGCAAGTTCTGAGGTTTTTAGTCTAACCCTTGATGAAAAGTGATAAATTATGGGTTGCAATGGTGGGGAGGCCTCCATCCCTGGCAGCTTTGCTGGGCCTGGAGGAAGAGGGGTGCGACAGGAGAGGAGTTGGGGTGGCCCAGCTGGGATGCCTGGCAGGGAACATCCACCTCTGTCCTTGCCTACTCTCTGTGGGGCACCTCAGAGAAGGCCCCCCAAGGAAGTGGGTTTAAACTGCCTTGATCTAATAGGCAGGCTGCGATGGAAAAAATCTGATTTGAAATGATCCACTGATTTCATAATTAAATAATTTACTGAGTCCCATGAAGCAGTTTGCATTGCAGCTTAAATAATTAGGCCAGCCTTGAAGACCATTTCTCTCTCCTGCATTTTCTTTGACTGTAAGTTTCCTCTTAGGTTTCCCATTACACTTGTCAATTTGTTTTGTAAATGCCATGCTAAATATTGTTTTGCTTGTAAATATTCTAAAATACTGTCATTTTAAATTGGTGGCCCTGAAGTGTAACAAACAGTCAGAATTCAGGAAGCTGTGCTGCTGGATTATTAAATCAACTTATTTACTCATTTCCTTGATCCTCTGCTTGCCCACATCAATTCTCCCAAATCGAGATGGTCCCATCTATAACTCCTTCATGAATGTGCTAGCCCAAAATGTTGCATTGGCATGAAATTTCCTCTTGTTTGTTCGTGCAGATCCGGAGGTGTTTCTTTAACTGCAAACCTTATTCTGAACATTTCCTTTGGCGGCAGCAGTGGCTAAGAGCCAATCCTAGAGAGAGAGCCCCCCCCCCTCCCCGCCCACGACAGAGCCTTGAAAATAACTTTGCTTGAAGCTGGGCTCCCCAACAGTATTTGGGGTCCACACCTCATCTGCTTGAGGGCTGTTGGGTTTAAGGTTGTGCTCCCAGATCCTTTAATTTCTCGCTTAGCGAGAGTTGGCCTCAGGCTTCATCAGTTGGCTATGTGCGCGCGCATGCACACACACCAGTCTGCCAAGCTGAATAGCATCCCCAGGAGGCTGCTGCAGGGCCTCCTTTGAGGGGGAAGCTGGGCAGAGCGGAGAAGCAGTTATGAGTATTGTGACCGGTCAAAGTTTTAGCAGCTTCCCTGCTTAGGTGAATCTCTTCCCTTTCAGCCTTCTCGGCTTGGAAAAATACAGGCAGCCCCAGCAGCTCCCCAAGGGCCACACTGCACCCAGAGCTGCAGGGTCTGTCACCTGAGGGACCCCTGCCTCCATTCCTCATCCACTCTACCTCCATCACTTGAGGGCTCATCTCTGACTTTTTATGCTCTGCTTTCTCCCCCCCCTCCCCGCCCCACCCCCGTGCAGCTGGTGAAGACGGCAGAGCTGGACCCTTCCCACAATTATGTCTTCGGCTTCCACCCCCACGGGATCCTGGTGGCCGGCGCCTTTGGGAACTTCTGCACGGAGGCCACGGGGTTCTCTCGGCTCTTCCCGGGACTCACCCCCCATCTCCTGATGCTGCCCTTTTGGTTCAAGGTCCCCTTCTTCCGCGACTACATCATGAGTGGGGGTGAGCTTTTGGGGGGCATCTAGGCACAAAGGGACTGTAAGGCAGTTGCGGGGGCCAGGGGAAATCTTGCTGTGAGCGCCTCTGCTCTTTTCCTTTTAGGACTGGTCTCTTCAGACAAGACCAGTGCTTCCTACCTCCTTGGCCATGAAGGTGGCGGGCAGGTGGCCGTCATTGCCGTGGGAGGGCCACCTGAGTCTCTGGATGCCCACCCGGGGGCTCTGACCCTTCAGCTACGCAGTCGCAAAGGCTTCATCAAGATGGCCCTGCGACACGGGTGAGGGGTGGTAGGGCCTCTGAGAGCCCTGCGAGGCCAGGGTGAGGAGTGGGGGACCTGGACATGGTCAGGACCAGCTCCAGTCAGTAGGGCGATCCTCCCTCTGACCAGGGCTCTGCCCTCCACCTTGCAGAGCCGCGCTGGTGCCAGTCTTCTCCTTCGGAGAGAACGAGCTCTTCAATCAAGTCTCCAACCCTCAAGGCTCCATCATCCGCAGGCTGCAGGAACGGCTCCAGAGGGTCATGGGGCTGGCCCTGCCCCTCTTCCACGCCCGAGGAGTTTTCCAATACAGCTTTGGCCTGCTGCCTTTCCGGAGACCCATCTACACCATTGGTGAGTGTCTCTGTCTGGCTAGGCTGGTCGTCAGTTGCCGGGAACCATTTGGATCCCGTCGGTCATGACTGTGCAGGACAGGAGCCCCTCTTGGACAGGGCTGCCTCCACCTTGGGCAACGTCTCCTAGCACTTTCCCCCAGATATGCCAGCATGTCTCCGAGCTTGGAGGTCAGCCAAACAGACCTCGCTCTGGTGATGCAACAGCCAGCTGCCGGGCTGTATGTTGCAACCCCCTCTGAGCCAGCCTCTCAGTGGGGGATCAGCCTTGGACTTTGGTTGGGGGGGGCGGCTGGAGAGGCTATGTTGCAATGCTGTGGGACAAGGCAGCTCATATAAAGGGGGGGGGGGCTGGTGCGGCTGGAAGTTTGCAGAAGACACTCTGCCCCGGGCCCTAATGCTAGCCAGTTCTGAGGCCCACCCCAGGCCAGGTAGCACCCTCCAGTATCCCTCAGGACTTGACCCTGACTTTGCCTGGCTGGGCTAAGGCTCTTGGTGGTAATGGTTCTGCTGATGGGGGGAAGCCTGCTGTTGCAGCTCAGTCGGTCTCCCCTGTGTAAGGGAGGCTGGTGCTCCTGCAGCCCAGGCCTCCCCAGAGCCTCAGAGGGAGGAGGGAGCATTGGCTGCTTGACTTCACTTGGCTGCAAGAAGGGGCCTTCCAGCATCTCTGCTGCCCATCGGCCTTATTTCTTACAATACAATACAATACAATACAATAGTAGAGTTGGAAGGGGCCTTGGAGGTCTTCTAGTCCAACCCCCTGCCTAGGCAGGAAACCCTATACCATTTCAGACAGATGGCTATCCAACCTCTTCTTAAAGACTTCCAGTGTTGGGGCATTCACAACTTCTGGAGGCAAATTCTGTTCCTCTGATTAATTATTCTAACTGTGAGGAAATTTCTCCTCAGTTCTAAGTTGTTTCTCTCCTTGATTAGTTTCCACCGATTGCTTCTTGTCCTGCCCTCAGGGTACTTTGGAGAATAGCTTGACTCCCTCTTCTTTGGGGCAACCCCTGAGATATTGGAAGACTGCTATCATGTCTCCCCTAGTCCTTCTTTCTCTTAAGCTAAACATATACCCAGTTCCTGCAACCGTTCTTGCTCGGGGGCAGGGGGTGTTTCTCCCGGGTGCCTCAGAGGGAGCTGTTTGGGGGCAATCTGAGGGCTCATTCATTTATTTCATTTGTTCCATTTCTCACGTCTTGCCTTCCGCCCACCTTCAGTGGGAGCTCCGATTCCAGTGTCCAAGATGCCCCACCCCTCGCCAGAAGCCATTGATGCGCTGCATGAGACCTACTTGGAGAAGCTGACTCAGCTCTTTGAGGAGCACAAGGCCCAGTATGGGCTGCCCCAAGACAAGCACCTGATGCTCACCTAGCTGGGCACCAAGGGCCGGCCCGGGACACCCAGAGCCCCCCCTGGGCCAGGCGAAAGGACTGCGCAGGTGCTGGAGGAGCCGCACCGTCTTTAGGGTGGCTTTCACCAAAGAGGCTCTGGAGGTGTTGGGTTCAAGCTTCCCTCGTTGCCAGGCAGCGCCCAAGTGGTGCCCAGAGAGTGGCTGTCAGTGGAACTCTCGACACTGAAGAGTTGGCATGAAAGGCTGGCGATGCCAAAGCATGGAAGGAAGGCACGAGGCCCGCCTTCAAAGCAGTGTTGCTGTCGGACTCTTGTGGGGAGGAGGGCAAACTCCTGGGCTGCCGCACAAACAGTCCCGTGTGCCAGGTACCTGGCTGTGGCATTTCCTTTGGAAGAAATAAAGTGGAGCACTCAATGCCGTGGTGGGTAGAGGGAGCCCGGTGGGGGACAGGGCAGCGGGCAGGGGCCCCGGAGGTCTTCACCCTTCAGTTGGGGCTGCCAGAGAGCAAGCACCACCACTTGGCAGCCGGTGGGGATCCACAGCCGTGAGAGCCAGGGGGAAGAGAGTGGGGCTGGGGCCACTGGGGGCCTCCAATTTGAGGCTTCTTGCAATTTGCTGTGCCAGGGCCCACCCACCCCCTCAGCCAGTGCAGGAGAACTTTCTGGGCTGCTGGCAGACTTGGGCATCTGGCAGGAGGAGGAGTGCCTGCTGGGTGGGGGGCAGCCAAGAGGCAGCCAGTGGGAGTTGCCTGGACCTGGCAGGCAAAAGGATCCGGAGCTCTCTGGCCTCCAGGTTCCGGCCAGGCGATCTTGACGGACTGAGCACCTCGGCTTTCCCCAAAAGGCCATGCAAACGAGGAGGGGGCTTTTGAAAGGGGAGCAGCGGGGTGTGTGTGTCTGTCGAAGGCTTCCAGGCTCTCTAGCTCTGGCGGGATGGTGGTTCTGATCGTGGGGGTGTGGCCATCTCGCTGCCAGTCCCCATGCCTTCTTGTGGAATGCCATGTCCTGCGATCCTGGCTTGGTGGCAGCAGCCCAGACGTCCTCCTCCCCTCAAACCACTCTGTGCCTCCCCCCCCCATTGTTTCCAGGTTCCCTTGTAATGCAAGGAGGGTTGGGAGGAGGAGACCAGCCTCAAATCCTCCTCCTCCTCCTTGGAGCTGAGCACAGGGAAGGGCTTGCAGAGGGCCGACCTGTGGGGGGGAGGGGCGCCCAGTGCTATTTAGCCTGCACAGAACTGCAAGGGGGGGGGGATATAAATGGGGGAAGGCAAAGCAGAGTTGCAAGGGGCCCCTGTGGGCACTGGCAGGTCTGGGGAGCAGAAAACTCTGGGGAGGGCAAAATCTGCCCGGGGGGGCGGGCACAGGGAGAGGTGGCGATGGCAGGTGTGGCAGCTACGCACACAAACACAAACATCCTTTGCTCCCTACAGGCCTCTGGAGGAGGAAGGACCCAGCTTCTTCTAGGAGGCAAAGGGAGGGTGGGGGAGGAGGGGGCTTCTCTCTTGGCCAGCAAGAAAGCAAGGGTTTTTTTTGGGGGTGCAACGAGGCCATTACTTAGGGGGCAGCCCAGGTGTCCTGGAGCCCAGGAGTTTGGCCTTGTGGGGTTTCAAGTGGGTGCCTGGGGAGGGGGAAGCAACAGCATGGAGCTTGCTTGGGGCAGAGGGGGAACCTGGAGTGCTTCCCCCTGTGGGAATCTGCTGTGGATGGGGCTTGGGGGAGCCATGCCTCTGGCTGGCCTTGAGGCTGGGGCTTTACAGCCCTGGCTCCCCAGGTGCTAGGGGAGGCCACTCGGCTGGGCTGAGCGAGTGGGCAGAACTGCAGGGCTGTGCCAAGGCAGGCCGATTTGCTGGGAAAGATGGCAAAAGTGGGGCGCGGGGGGCATTTTCCTCTCCTGTGCCTCTTAGACAGTCTTGGAGGGGTACAGCAGTGCAAGGGTGAAAGAAGGGGCTTCTCCTGTAGGCCTTGATGCAAAGATACGAGATGCTGGTAGTGTCCCGGGCTGCACCATCTGGCAGTGGCCAATGCTTGGTGTTCAGAAGAGGCATCTCTCAGCGGCTTTGGCCATTGCTCTGCCCAGCCCTGCGCACAGCTGCCCCCAGTTGTCTCACAGCCAGGGCGAGTGTGGGCAGCTCCCTCAGAGTCCGGGTTGGGGGGGGGCTCAGCTGCCGCCGCTCCCTCTGAACCAGCTTACACAACTGCTCTCGCCCTGGAGAAGCCCCTCCCCAGCCCCCAGAGAGGGAAGCGCAAAGGGCTCTCCGGCCTGTGGAGCCTCTTGGCTGGGGCAGAGCGTTCTGGTGCCTCGTCCCGGGCGCAGCATGGCCCCTGGGCAGGAGCTGCTGGGGCCGCTCTTTGGGGCACAAGGGAGGCTCTCCCACCCACGTGTTCCTGGAGACCAGGGCGGCTGCAGGAGGCCTGGGCTGGCGGGCAGGCGTGATTCCAATTACAGCCATCCAGCAGGGTTGAAATCCAGCAGGTTCTGACAGGTTCTGGAGAACCGGTAGTGGAAATTTTGAATAGATTGGAGAATCTATTCTCTGCCTCCTGAGTCCCAGCTGATCGGGAGGAAAGGGGGATTTTGCAGTGTGGGATCCTTCCCCTGCCACACCCACCAAGCCAAGCCATGCCCTCCAAGCCACGCCCACAGAACCGGTAGTGAAACAATTTGAATTTCACCACTGCCGCCCAGGGTAATTTTTAACTCCTGGCTACTCCTAGGGATCTGATTGGCTGGCCGGTCTAAGGAAGCCAGGTGAGTGCTGGGTCTGGGGAGTTCTAGGGGGGGGGCTTTCCCGAGGGGGTGCATGGAGGTTCCCAGTGATGGGCTTTCCCTAGGTCGCATTTGTGGGGCTGCCTTGGGTTGAGATGGGGTTGCAGAGAGGGCCAACTGGGGTCTGATGGGATTAGGCAGAGAGAGCAACCTGGTTTGGCTGGGGGCGGGGGCAGTCTCCCTTGTGCTGCCTGGATCTCTCTTCCCAGGGCAGAGCAAGCGGCGGTGTGTGTGTGTGTGTGTGCATCTGAGAATGGCCTTGGGATCTGCCCGCCTTCTCCACCTCAAGGCTGGGGCTCCTGGGGAGCGGGAATCTCCACTGGCTGGCGTGGGTGCAAAGGGAGGCGAGGTGGCCTTTGAGCAGGTGCGGCATGCGGTGCCCCACGCCTGGCCCCATAAAGCCCTCGGCCTCCTCTGGTGCTAGAAATTAAATGGGAGGAGGGCCTATGGGGCAGGAGGGGGGTTGTCTTTCACTCAGGCCACATTGGAGAAACCAAGAGCCCTGGTCTCCAGCCTAGACGGGGGAGGGGGAGGGGGAGGTGACCTGGGCCCGAAGCGCTCTCTGCCCAGCCCTGAGCCTTGCTGGCAGCTGACCTTCGACCCCCCACCTGAGCCCAGCCCATCTTGAAGGGCTCCAGCCTGGAATCCGGTTCCTCGCAGAGCAGCCCAAGCAGAGCCGGGGGGGGGTAGGAGTGGGTTGGGGAGGGGGAAACAGGTAGCCCAGGTCCCCGTAGGGCCCAGGCGGCAGGGGAGGCGGGCCTTGTGCAGCCGCTTGGCCTCCCTCCTTCTCCCCTGGCAGCACCTGCTCCCTTGCCTGCTTGGAGGCCGAAGTTCAGCCGCAGCCGGCAGGAGGACGTGGAGCCACATGGACGGGCGGGTGGCTGCTTCTCTCCCCCCTCCTCCCCCCCTTGCAGGTGGGCGGAAGGAGCAGCCAGACCCTGGACGGCCAGGGGGGGGGAGCGGCTGGGGCCCTGGCTCGAGACCTCCCCCACCCCCAGCATGGCTGCTGTCTGTTCCCCGGATCAAGGGGCGCGTGGGGGCTGCTCTGTGACTGGTGGCCCCTTTTGTCTCCTGCTACAGGTCAGCCAGAGAAGATGAGCCTGCGCAAGCAGCTAGAGGCCCTCAGCGTCCTGCAGTGGGTGCTTACCTTCCTCTTCTTCGGTAGGAGGGCGTGGGGGGAGTCCCCTTCCTTTCGGGGGAGGAGGGCAGCCCTCAGGGCAAAGGGCCTGGGTTCTCAGGCTTCCCAAGCGACCCACCCCTCCGGGAAAGAGCCAGAGGCGGGCAAGGGGCCCATGTGACACCTGGCCTCTCCCCCTCCCCAACCAGGCCTCTTCTTCTCCCTGCTTCTCATCTACCTGCTCTTCACCTCCTTCTGGTCCCTGAGCGTCCTCTACTTCACCTGGTGGATTGTGGACTTGGAGACCCCCATTCAAGGTGCCCATCGGTCCCCTCTCTTTCCTCCCCGGGACCCCTGCTCTTTCCACCACCCCACCCCGCCCAGGGCTGCCCAACTGAGCTTCAAGCTGCCAGGCGTCTTCCTGATTCTCCTGCAGCGAGACAGGGGCTCTTGCTGGGTCTCCATAAGGGGGCTACTCTTGGGCTCGGACACCAGACCACCCCTTTCCCATGGGATACGGTTGTAGAGCTGGGCCAGGGAGGAGGGGCACGGGAAGGGAAGAACCATGGTCTTCAGGCAGTGGCCTACTAAAATGTACTGCCCTCTTGCCCGGTCTGCGTGGACTTTTAGCCATGCAGGTGTGTGTCCGTCCGGGTGTCTGGGGAAGCTGGATCTGACCACCCCACTGGTTCAGCAAACCCCAGCCTCCTCCTTCCCTCAGAAGCCCAGCATTGGGAGTTGGGACTTGTGGGGAGCCCCACTCTTCCCTTGCAGGACCAGTCACCCACTCTTGGCTGTTGTGCTTGTCCTGCCAGGAGGCCGTCGCAGCGAATGGGTCAGGCGCTGGAAGCTCTGGGAGCTGCACAGGGACTATTTCCCCATCAAGGTAGGAGGCGCAGCAGCTGGTCTCTTTCGAAGGCACCATGCAGCTCCCCCAAAAGAGCTGCTTCCCGCTGGGCCCAGTTAAAGGGACCGGCCTGCTCTTGGCCAGTGCCTGAAAACCCAAGAGTGGTCACTGGTGGGGCAGGAGAACATCAGGAAAGGCCGCAGCTGAAAACCCGCCCCAGCCAGCCGCACAGATGTGGGTGGAGAAAGGGTCCCTTGGAAAATGGGGAACGAATTAAGGCCCAGCAGTTCTTTGGGTAGGACGGTTAGCCCGTGGAACCCATTGCCACTTGCCCTGAGGCCTGCTCTGCCCGTGGGCCCCTGGCTTCCAGTGTGGAAAAGGGAAGGCTGTCCCACCACTGTCCTCTTCTCCCTCTGATCTCTTCTCCCCAGCTAGTGAAGACGGCCGAGCTGCCCCCCACCAGGAATTACGTCCTGGGCTCCCACCCCCATGGCATCATCTGTGCGGGGGCCTTTTCTGCCTTCGCCACGGAGGCTTGTGGCTTCTCCCAGGCCTTTCCCGGCCTCAGCTCCAGCATGGCCCTCCTCGCTGGCCTCTTCTACCTGCCCGTCTATCGCGAGTACCTTATGAGCTCAGGTGGGAAACCTTTCCTCTCCCTGCCCCTGGGACCTCCGGCCTGGCTTCTGGGCCCACGTCCTGGAAGCCTTCAAGACCAGGGGCTCCTCCGTCCTGGCATTCAGAGGCTTGGGAGGTTTGGGGTGGGTGGGTGGAGGCTGCTGCACTGACCCTCCCTTTGGAGGGTTTGGGACACAGCCCCAAGTTAAGATCCACCCTCCACCTAGGATCTTTCTGCTTTTGACTAGCATGTCTGTCCTTGGGAAGGCCGACTAAGCGGGAATCTCCTTGGTGGGGAGGGGAGAGGTCAGCAGCCCCCTGAGCTGGGAGGCAGAAGGCAAAGAAGGCTCCAGGGGCCCTGCTTGTCCTTGGTTGGCTTAGGCAGGGTGGGGAATGCAGCCCCCATGCGAAGGCACACTAGAGTTATGCAGTGAAGCCCTTTTCCCCTCCTTCAAACTCGGGTCTCTCCTCCCACCGTCCTTGTGCCCTTCCAGGGATGGTGCCAGTCAGCAAGAGGTCCCTGGACTTCCTGCTCCAAGCGGGGCCCGGACATGCGGTGGTCATCGTGGTGGGAGGTGCCACAGAGTCCCTGGACTGTAACCCGGGCGAGCAGCGCGTGCATCTCTCAGGCAGGCGAGGCTTCGTGCGGCTGGCACTGCAGCACGGGTGAGGGTCTCACTGCAGCCGTGGCAGGAACAAGGGAGGGGCCTTTGGAATGGGCAGGGGGGGCACATGTTGGGGGTCCCCAACTTCCTCACCTATCGGTGGAAGAGGTCTCAGTGGCCTTCGGCAACGCTCGTCTTGAGCTCTAGGCTGAGAGAGGCCAAAGTGCAGAGCCCCACCGGGGGGGGGGGGGCTGGTGGTGCATGTGGGGGTGGGGGGGGGGCCTCCCATCTCTGTCTCCTGTTCAGAAACTCCCCATTTCTGTTTCCAGGGCAGACCTCGTCCCCGTTTTCTCCTTTGGAGAGAATGACATTTTCCGGCAGGTGCAGTTCCCCGAGGGCAGCCTCCTCCGCCGCCTTCAGCTTCGCTTCAAGCAGCTGGCCGGCTTCGCTCCCTGCCTTTTCATGGGGCGCAGCTTCTTTTTCAGCCGCTGCTGGGGGCTCCTGCCCCAGCCCTCCCCCATCACGGTTGTGGGTGAGCCTGGGATCTTCTCCTGCCCCCCACCCCCACCCCCGGGCTGTGGGAGGGCAGCCTGCATTGGCCAGGAAGGGCCAGCCTCTCTCTCCCTCCCTCCCTCCCTCCCTCCCTCTCTCTCTCTCTCACACACACACACACACACACACACAAACACATACATTTTCTTCCTCCTTTGCAGTGGGGAAGCCGATCCTCGTCCCTTTGCGTCCATACCCTAAACCGGAAGAGGTAGACCACTACCATGCTCTCTACGTCCAGGCACTGGAGCAACTCTTCGAGGAGCACAAGGGCACCTGTGGCCTCCACTCCTCGCAGCAGCTCTTCATCATTTAGGGATCCTCTCCCCGGTCAGGGAGCCAGAGGCCTCTCTCTGCTCATGAGGGGATCCCCTCTTCTGCTCCCCGGTCCCAATAAAGAGTTTTACATTTTGTGGCCCTCGCGTCTGCTTTCTGCGTTGAATGGGAACGGGGTTGTCAGAAGTGGATATAGGAAGCTTAGACCAAAGAACCTCTTGTCAATCGCGGGGTGGGGATGGTCAAGCTGCATGTCAGCCGGGCCTCAGCCAAATAGAGTTCAGTAAGGTATTTACTTTTACTTTACTTTTATTCATATTTATAGACCGCCCCCTCTCCCAAAAGGGACTCGGGGCGGTGTACAGTCAATGCATAAAAGATACATAGATAAATCAATACTTAGATATTTAAATACATAAATAGTTAGATACTTAGATTTGACAAAGTAGATGACAACTTCTTGCTAAGATAGAACAATATGAGATAGGCATGGATTCGTAAGTGGCTGACCAACTGCAGTAATGTATAATCCTTAATGCAGGGGTGTCCAAACTTGGGAACTTTAAGACTTGTGGACTTCAACTCCAGAGCTGAAGTCCACAAGTCTTGAAGTTCCCAAGTTTGGACACCCCTTCCTTAATGGAACTATATCTACAGGGAGGGGATCATTCAGGGGGAACCCCAAGTTTCTGCCTTGGGCCCAGTTCTCTTCAACATCTTCATACATGATTTAGATGAGGGGATAGAAGGGGAACTGATCAAATTTTCAGACCACACCAAGTTGGTGTTGGATTGCTAACTGGGCCTTATCAAAATGCAATTCAGCATTTTGTGGGGGGGTTGGGGGGGTATAGCATTTGTATGAGATTTATATTGTATGGCGGGGGGGGTGAAAAGGGGGAAAATTGTTTGTACAAAACTCTTTTAATAAAAAAAAAAATGCAATTCAGCGCTGAGAAAAGTGAGGTATTGCACCAGGGCAAGAAAAACCAAATGCCCAGGTATAAGATAGTACCTGACTCAATAGCAGTAAGTGTGAGAGGGATCTAGGAGCCCACCAATGTGCAACTGCTGCAAAAAAGGCCGATGCAATCCTTGTTAGTCGTGAAGCCGTGTCTGACCCATTGCGACCCCAAGGACAACGTTCCTCCAGGCCTTCCTGTCTCCTCCCATCCTCTGGAGGTAGAAGATGCAATCCTAGGCTGCATCCACAGAGCAAGGATCACATCACCATCATAAGAAGTGATACTGCCGCTGCACTAGTGAGGCCATGCTTTGAAAATTGCTTACAGATCTGGTCATCACAATATTAAATTTTTTTTTTAAAAAAATGCCGCGATTCTAGAGCCGTGGTTCTCAACCTTCCCAATGCCACGGCCCTTTAATACAATTAATACAATTCCTCATTTTGTGGTGACCCCCAACCATAGAGGGGTCACCAACCGGTGTCTCGGTTCCTAAGACCATTGAAAATATGTGTTTTCCTATGGTCTTAGGCAACTCCTGTGAAAGGATTGTTCGACCACCCAAAGGGGTAGCGACCCACAGGTTGAGAACCACTGGAATAGAGAAAGTGCAGAAAAGACCTGGAAAGAGGATCAAGGTCTGGAGGCTGGATCTTGATGACCTCTTGAAGGAGCCCGGGGCCTCTAGGAGCCAATAGAAGAGGACCGTTGGGGAGGACCTGGCTACTGTCTTCCAGGGTTTGAGGGGCTACCACCAAAAAGGGATTGGCTTCCTCGCCACACCCCAGAGAGCAGGAAAAGGAGGGATGGGTGGGAGGTTATTAAAGGGAGAGCCAACCTAGGAAAACATTTCTGACTGTGAGAACCATCCATGGAAACTCCAAAAGTGGTGGCTGATCCATCACTGGAGGTTTCCCAAAATAGACTGGACCATCATTGGACCGGGATAGGACACATCCTGCCTTGAGCAGGGGTTAGACTAGATGATCTCCAAGGTCCCTTCCAGGATGGCAAGTTCTAACTGTTGCCTCTGCAATTCGGGGGGCTCAGAAGGGAGGCGCAGCAGATGGCCCCTCGGGGGTCTTCCTTCTGACTCGCTAACTGCGAGGGTTCAATGGGCTCAGCTCGCCCTCGGCGGCCCCTGCCTGCTACTCTGATGTTCACAGCTGACGCTGCCCGGGCCCGCGATCTGTTCGCAGGGCCTGCATCTGGACCAACGGCAAAGGTCCGGCCTCCAGGGGTACCTGCGAGGGGAAGGCCGCCGTTGCCTCCGGTGGGCTTGGGGCCGGCCGTTATTCCCAAGCACTGAACGCGGCGCAAAATGGGAGGGCAAAAGGCACCGCTGGGATTCGAACCCAGGATCTCCTGTTTACTAGACAGGCGCTTTAACCAACTAAGCCACGGCGCCACCCGCCGGTTTGCATGAGCGCAGGCCTGGCTGTTCAGTGCAAGCTGGCATCAGTGCCTCGAAAACCCGGCCAGGAATTTTGTTCTTGGACGGGACGGCGACGGACCAATCCCG
The DNA here is from genome assembly GCF_964273705.1 of Natrix helvetica. Lineage (NCBI taxonomy): Eukaryota > Metazoa > Chordata > Lepidosauria > Squamata > Natricidae > Natrix > Natrix helvetica. Next base: position 86,631,554 of record NC_138555.1, on the reverse strand, counting down.
GAGCGACATTTCCAACACCAAGAGACGGACTGACAGAGGAAAAAATGGGAGCGGGAGAGGAGGAAGCGGAGGGAGGCCCCCTTCTAGGGTGGAGGAGGGGGCGCCTCGGGGAGGTTCGAGTGCTGTAGAGGACAGATGGAGCTGAACTCGGGGCTGCTGCTGCGGGAGGGCACTTCCTTCCCGACCCCGCAGCGTTGCTCGGAGGCTCCCTCTTTCCTCCGCGGGTCAGCGCAGCCCGGAGTAAAAGAAGATTGACCCCGACGTGATTCGAACACGCAGCCTTCTGATCTGGAGTCAGACGCGCTACCGTTGCGCCACGAGGTCGGTGGCGAGCCTCCTATGGCAGCCTCCCCTGTGGGCCTGGCACCTCCCGCTCGGGCAGCGGCCCAGGAGTCTCGCGGGCCTCGAGTGGAGTCCGGCCACCTTCCTCCACCCCCCAACCAGCCCCTGCGGGACCCTGACGGCGCTTCGAGAGATGGGCTGGGCGGGGTGGGGGTGAGACAGATGCAGCTGCAGAGCCTTGCCCGGCGGCTGGAAGGGGTCTCGGCCGCGGCCCTCCCTCCGCAGGAGTAGCGGGGAGCTTGGCCAGGGGAGGCTCCCCGTAGGCGAGACATCGGGGCATCCTTGGCGCGGACTCTGCCCGTTCAGCCTCGCCCAGCCCTGGGATAGAGTGAGTGCTTTGGGACTGGAGAGGGGAGAGGCGGCTTCCCCGGCGCAAGGAAGCCAGCCGCGCATCCACCGCCGGCTTCAATGCCCAAAGAGCCCGGCTCCCTTCCGTCGCTCCCGGGGTGTCCGTCGGAGTTCCCAGTCCATGGAGTCCCAGGCTTTTCATTCCTTCCTTCATTCCCTCCTTCATTCCCAGGAGGAGAAGGGCTCAGCCGGGAGTTTAAAAGCAGCAATAGCGCTTGTGAGAAACAGGCCGGTGTTTCCCCCTCCCTCAACCGCCAGGCTGAGGCCCCCATGGGCGCTTCCGAGAGGAACCGGTTCCCCCTCCCCAAATGCGCTTCTCCTGCCCGTTGGAGGCGCCGCTCCCCGCCCCAGTCCTCCTCCAGTCCCGCCGGCTGGCTGGCTTTTAACGGGCGGTTGGGCTAGGCGGCGCGGTTCTTCTGCTATTGATCGCCTGTTTCCGTGTCCCGAAGTCACGATCGACCCTCGGGGGCCACGTGGACCCATTCTCTCCATGACGCTCCGTCCGTCCCCTGACCTCCCAGCCCTTTCGATCCCCGCTCCTCCCCTCGCCCCGAGAAGCGCTTCTCCTCTTCCTTCTGCCTCCCTCCCGCCTTTTTCACGCTGCTGAAGAGCACGAGCGGGGCCTTCGCCTTTGGGGCTCCCAGTGGGGCCGTTGGTGCCTGGAGTGAGAAGTGATCCCTTTGGTGACGCACCGGTGGCTTTTTGGGCTCTCCGGCCTCGCCCGGGACCCCCTCCCAGCCCAAAGTCGGAAGCCTCTCCCTTGCTTCTCCCAAGCCCAACTGTGGCTGGCTGGCTCGGCAGGTCTGGTTTTTTGTAGGTACAGGCGCCACCTGGGACATCCGAAGGAGGCCCTCGGGGCTGCTCTCCCCGCTGGAGTCTCGGCCCTAGCAGAAGCCTTGATGGCTCGCTCCTTACATTGCGGATGATAGACCCCTCAGTGGCTCGATTTTTATCCCACCTTTTATGCATACTCCGTTGTCAGTTCTAAGCTTGACTGTTGTGTCCCTTGTCCTTCGTTTCTCTATGCGTTATTTTAATCCCATTTTCCCCTGCGCTCTTCTGTGCTTGCCAGTCTCTTCGGCCAGTTCCGGGGCTCCCTAGCCATTAGAGGATGACTTGATGGAACCCTCTGTGAGCCACGGAGTCACTGCTCCGTGCAGATGCACCTTATCTAATTTGGCGCTCAACTCAGGTTCCCTTGCTCCGCTCCAGGGCTAGGAGAAAGCGACTTCTCGCTTCCTCCACCCTTCCACCCAGCGCCGGCTCCCGGCCACCAATTCGGATGACTTCCGGCTCTTTCAGGGCAGGGAGTGGGGACAGCCCGGGTCTCCTGGCCCAGCTTGGCTCCCTAGAGCCGGAGGCCATCTGGCTCTGCCTGCGGTGGGCGCCCTAGCCCTGTGGCGGGGTCCCGCGCCGTTCGTGAGCTTTGAAGGCAGCTGGTGGCCGCACCTGTCGGTGGAGAGAGAAGCATCATCTGCCCCGTCCGGCCTCCCACGCTCCTCTCTTGCGCCCTCTCCTCCCCCAACACTGACGTAAAAGCGCGCGAGAGGGGGGAGTAGTCGCCCCCCCAGCCACTGGTGGGCGGGGCAGAGGAATGGGGGGAGCTTATCTCCATCCTTCCTGGGAGACGACAAGGTCTTTAGGCGGAGAGGGACCGCCCGGCCATCCGACCGACGCCAGACCGCAGCGGCCAGAGCTTCCTGGCAGGTGCGCCATCGGCTCCAGGTTCTCGCTGCCCTTCTGCGCTTCCGCAGGTATTGGCCACCCTTCCCTGCATCGGCCTGTCGGCGTCAGCGGGTGTCGGGGAAGGCAGTTGTGGGGCTGCCTGGAGGATTCGGCGGGAGGCGCTGGCGCGGCTGGCGTCCCGCTCGCTTCTTTCTGCCACCGGAGCCGGATTGGAAGTTGGCTGCACCCGGCAGTTCCTCCAACCGAGAAAGGCCTCGGCGGCGGGGATGGGGGGGGGGGCGAGTTGGCTTTCTCCTCTCCCCCCGTTCACTCTCCGGGAGCTTTCCGTGGAAAGGGAACGTCTCCCTCCGGCCCCAATCCCGTGGGGCTCTTTCCCCTGCGAAAGGCCGAGCAGAAGACTTGGCCTGGGAAGGAGGGGTGATTGGAGCGATGCCTGGTCCGGGAGTCTCCTCGGCCCCCAGCTCCGCCCTGCAGGTTTCTCCAAGGAAGGGTGACGGCTGCTTCCCCCTTGGTGCCTTTTCTGTTTCTAGGGCTCATCACCTGACCAGCAGGAACGAGGCCGTTGGAGGGCCCCACCCAACTATCCGTGCGTGTGCGTGTGCGTGTGTGTGTGTGTGTGATTTTGTCAGGCAAGAATTCTGGGGCAGTTTACTCAGGGAACCCAACTTGGGCTGAGGGGGGTGAGGCTGAATTTCCATTCCAGTCTTAAGAGGGTTTTGACTGAGGGGCTCCTGCCACCAGGAGAAAATGGTGGCAAAATAGGAGGGCAGAGGTCACGTCAAGGGCATTGGACTGAGGCCTCTGCCGGATTCTGGGGTGGGAAGGGAGGACTTTGATTGCGTCCATCTTTGGTCAAGCCGTTCCTTCCAGCCCACCAGGTGGGTCTCTTGGTTCCACGTTGGCATTTTGCTCAGCAGCCTCCAGGCAGGCACTTCCGTGGGCGTCTCTGAAAGACGTTGATTCTTGTTCTCCCTTTGAGAGGGTGGCTGCATGGTCAACAAAAAATACTTTTTGCTTAAGCTTTGAATGTGAGAAAGTCCCTGGATCTGACTGGATGTAAGGATGGATCTGCTGGCTTCCTCAAGATCCCCAGGCTGCCTTTTCCCCAGGGCACAACCTGTGTTGTGGCGATGTGTCCCCCTCCCGACCTGGTTGTAGGGTGCCAAGCAGGACTTCTGCTGAAATCTATGGGAAACAGGAAGGACCAGCTAGAAAGAGATGAGCAAATGATTGGCGGGGATCCTGGAACCACCTTCTCTTGCTGGGCCTATGCCCATCCCCAGTTCCTCTTCTCCCTGCCCACCCTCTTTCTCTATCCCACCCAAGGGAGGCTGTCACCAGCCTGTGTGCCCTGCACCCTACTGGAGGCTGGCTGGCCCGTTTGGAGAGGGCTGGGGGATTCCCCTCCATGACTTTTCCTGGGGCCTTGACGGAAATCTGTGTCCCTGCAGCCGCCGCTGCCTGTGCGAGCCATGAAATTGGAAAGTGCAGCCGACTCGCAGCTGGAATTCGCCATCGCCACAGAAAGAGATTTTGAAGAGATCCTGGCCATCTCCAAGGGGATCTACGGAGGCCTCGACTACCTCCCAAGCCGCTACCATGCCTGGATCCAAGAGCCGAATCGCACTGTTGTGCTGGTCAAGAAGAACGGCGTGGTGGTAAGAGCCCATGCCAAGCTGGGCTGGCTCTTCTCCAACCTTCCCAAGTGGAACGGAAGCCGGGCAGCGAGCCCCTTTGCCACGGGTGGGTGGTGGGCGGGGAAGAGGCTGGTGGGGAGCAGCGTGGTTCACTGGAAGAAAGGCACGTGGCCCCTTTCCCAGAGAGGAGGACATGGGGCCTTTGCCTGCCCAATTCCTGCCTCTCCAAGTGGGTGATCCCGGGATTTCCAGCCTCACAGCCTTCAAGGGGCACTGCTACATCTTTCTGTTTTCAAGAGAGGCCCAGAGTCCAGACAAGCAACCTGGCCTTACACGGGCAACTGACCAAATGGGAAGCAGCCCCTAAGCCAAAGGGGAGACAGGGCTTTGCCCGTTCTTATGCCCGCATCTTGTGTCAAATAATGGTCCCAATTATAGCTTACAAACACACATGGCCACAAAGGCATTTGGCTGGAGGCCAGATCGGGCTAGCTGTGCCCTCCCTCCCTTTTTGTGTTCTTCACAATGGAAGAAGAGCCACTCCTGGAGCAGAAAATGCTTCCCAGGGGCCTTTCACTTTGCTGAATATGCCACACTTGGTGAAACAGCGCCCTCCCCCAACCGAAGCCTTCGGGAAGGAACACTCAGGCCATGTCAGGGACTCCCCAGGCCCTGCCTGGATGCCCCTCCTTCATGAGCTGGAGAAGGAGGAGCCTGAAGAGAAACCCCTCCCCCTCCCCTTCAGCTGCATGTTTACTAGATTGCTCCTGTGGGCGTCAGGTGAGGCTCTGGGGGAGGGGGCTTCCTTGGAGAAGTGCAGTGGGGCTGGTGGAATTTGGATCCTCAGCGGCCCCATTTCATGTGGGGCCAGGACCCCTCCAGCGCTTGCTCCACCTATTGGACCTCTTGGAAGTTAACTTCCGCTCTCTCCCACCCCGCTGTCCCCCCCTCCCAGATAGGGCTCCAGTCTGTCTACATCATTGATGCTGGGGAGACTGCCCTGGTGGAGGGGCTGCGCGTGGCACCCTGGGAGCGTGGCAAAGGCGTGGCCGGGGTCTTGCAGCGGTTCTGCTCTGCCATGGTGAAGGAGAAGCATCCAGAAGTCAAAGTGTCCCGCCTGACCCGGGATGACAAGCTGGGCCCCAAAGACTTGAGGAAGTATCGCATCATTGCAAAACAGGTGAATGGGCCCTGCTCTGGGACCACCTGACCCTTCTGGGAGGGAGGGGGGCAGGACCAGGTAGACCAAGGGGCTGTGTTCCTGGACCAGCTGGGCCTAGGACCGGTGGATGCAGGACCCTCAGGAGAGAGGCCGATGGCAGCCTGGCAAGCTAAGGCCAAGGACTCCGCCCTTCAGTCCATGCTGGGGACACTGCCAGAGGCACGGGATGCATGCCTGGGCCTGCCGCCTGATGCTCTTTGGGGAGGAGGCTGAAATCTCTGTGGGGCCCCAGGCGAGGAGGAGACCCCTGGAGCAAAAGGGCCTCCACCCAAGGAGAGGTTGGCAGAATTCCTGTGGATGATTCCCATCCTGGCTCCTTCTGGACCACAGATTCCGAAACAAGGGCAGCCACTTGGCCTCGGGGTGCAGGGGGAAGGAGTGGCCATCAGGGGGAGGGACAGTGCTTGCTGTTGCTCAAGTTCCCTTGAGACTCTCCTCAAAACGGGCACAATCTCCCTAAAACCCTTTGGCAGCATCCTAGAAGCAGAGGATTCAGCTGCTCAGCCCAAAACCCTTCCCAGACGCAGGAGGGAGGGGGACAGCTGCTGGCCAAGTCCACCTCCATGGCCGCCCAGCTTCTCAGTTGCCCCTCTGCCAGGAAGCCTCAGCAGCTCCTTCCTTGTGGCTGGGCCCATTTCTCTTGGCCCCGTTCTTCCCATTCCTCTTGTAAAGCCCCCAACATCCACTTGGGGCCAATCCACTGACCGCCCAGAAAGCCCTCCCCACCCGCTTGCCTTCCCTGCGGATCTGGCTTCCAGGAAAAGCCCCTCCCATCCCATCCCCTCCACCACCCACCACCCGTGCCATTTCTAAGCTGCCTGGAGCAAATGGGGTCCGGCCAAAGCAGAAGTGCCTGGGGAAAGGGGGCCCACTCCAGGCCCTCTCCTGTGGCCAAAGGAAGCAGGATGCCGGCTCCAGGGGTCTCCTCGGGCAGGATGCCAGCACCAGGGAAGGGCCGCCTACCAGAGATGCCCCCAGCAGTCAATGGCTCTTCCCACTCCCTTGAAAAACGCTCCTCCCCTTCCAGGGGATCCTTCTGGTGCGCTTCCAGGCCCAGGAGCTGCTCTCCCGCTTGGACGCTGCAGTGCTGGCTCAGGGGGGCTTCAGCCCTGAGCCTTCGGAGCTGCTCCTGGAGAAGGAGGTGCCGGAGGTCGTGCTGAAGGAGGCTTTTCGGAGCGAAGTCCTGCCGAATCAGACCATCATCCAGGACTGGCAGCCCTTCAAGGCCACCCGGAGCAACCTCGGCCTCCTGCAGAAAAAGAGCCTCCGCTGGGTGGTCGACAAGAAGGCCCACCCGACCGTGGCCACCCTGAGCACCCAGCCCTTCTCCATCCCTCTGGGCAAAGACTGGCACTACCTGAACATCGACGCCTTTGGCCGCAACCCGGCCCACCTGAAGAGCCAGCTGATCCACCACCTGCGCCTCCAGGTGCCCACCCTGCGGGGCGGTGTCATGTGCCAGCTGTTCCTGGAGCCCCAGCTGTGGCTGGAGATGGCCGCCTTCTGCCAGGAGGCCCTTGGCCTGGAGCTGGCGAAGGACTACACTGAGCAGTACCTGCTGGAGGCTGACATCTGAAGAGCAGAGGGCCCGCTCCCTTCCCGAGCCCGCTTTGTCCACCATGGGTCTCCCCTGCCTTTCCAACAAGCCCAATCTGTCCTCTCAGGTGGGCCACACAGGACATCCCGACAGAGGAGAGGCAGCCCCAGGAGACTCCCCCCCACCCCTGTTGGCTCTAGCGCCAGGGCCTGCAGCCACATCCCTTCCCTAGGGAGCAGCCTCTTCAGAGGGCTGGGCCCCAAATTGTGTCCTGGGCACTGAAGCCCCATTGGCCGAGAAGATGCTCTCCCTCCCCTCCCTCCCTCCCTCTGCTCAGTGCTGTGGAGAGTTTTCCCACCTGGCCGCTCTTACTCATATTTATTACATTTATCCCCCACCACTGCCCCCTAGGAGCCTTGGCATCTTGACAGGCATTCAAAGGCAGTGAAAATATCACTCCAGTTAAAACCATTCGACACCTGAGTGTACCTCTGTCCTCCACACTCCAGGAGGCGCAGCAGCCGGAGTTCCCCATCCAGTGGGAGGCCATTCTGCAGGGGCAGTGTGGAAAAGCAGTGACCCCCCCCACACACACCCGCCCTGGTCCTCCAAGTGGGGGAGAGCGCTGCCATCCCAGCGAGCTTGAAAGGAAGGGCTGATTCTAGGGACGAAGGCCGTCCAGAAGCATCTGAAGAGGCTGGGCCCATGGAGGTGCCCCTGGGAGCCAAGGCCCTGGGCATAAGGGGCTCCCGTCAGTCCGCGCTAGATAATCGGTAGCCCTTTGCATGTGGGGCCAGCTGAGGTTCCTTTCCTGCTCTTAACAGTAGAACCGTCAACGGTGTTGGGAGCCAAGAGTCCCTGTGGCCAGCCCTGTGGCCCCATGCAGCCCGCAGCTGGGCATTGGTCAAGCTTTCCACCCATGGTTCACAATGGGAGGACCGCTTGGCCATAGGTCCTCCACCAAGAGCTGCTCCCGGGGCCCCACAGGCAGCTCCTGCTTGCTCCAGTCTTCTCCCGTCCACGCCCTGGAATGGGCCCCACCCATGCAGCCTGATACCCTCAGCCCACCGATGGTGTTGGACCCCAAGTTACCCTAGAACCCCCTCGCCCAGTGACCATACAGAGGTCAAGCAGGTTTTAGGTTACCCTCCTCCTGCCACCCTTTGCAGCCTTTGAGGGAGGAGCCCCCAACCCTGACCCAAGTCCCCAAGGATGCCATGTGGACAGCCACGGAAGCCATCCCGAGAGGAGTCAGACGGGAGCGCTCTTCCCAGACCCCAGATCCCAAGAAGGGATCTTACCCAGCAGTGCAAACAAAGCTGTTTCCATCCCACATCCTGAGAAGGTTCCAGACCCTCCGCTTCATCAACTCAACAACCTAGTAAGGAAGAGCAGCCAAGCAGCAGCTGCTCAGCACCACTGGATGCAGGGAGATGGAGGAGCTCCCCCAGGGATTCCTTCAGGGCCACCGGAAATGGCCCTTCCATCCGCCAGGAGACCTGGAGGGAGGGAAGCCACAAGGGCCCCAGCTGCAGGCAGGGAGGGCCTCCGAGAGAACGCCCCACCCCCTTCCTGAGAGGGAACCCGCCAGAAGAATGAATCCCTGATGGTCGGCAAGTCAAGTGGAGTGGAGCCGTGGGGGAACGTGAGTGGTGTTGCTGGCCCCGCATTGTGCCACAGCGCCAACAAGGAGCCCTTGCAGTAGGATTAGCCGCCCTAAGCAAGACTGCTGGAGTGGACAGCCGCCCAAAGGAGGCCACGGACGAGGAGGAAAAGCGCTTGGCTTCTCTGACCGCCACCCTGCAGGGCTGCGCCGTCCATCCCCCTCTTGCCCTTCTCTTCTATGAGTGGCATCTGCAGAGACCCAGGAGCTGCCCAGGGTTGGCCAGGGGCTGTTCAGGATCAGTTGGGCCATGGGGCTGAGGCGCTGCTTGGGCCCACTGGGGGATGAGGCCCTTGGTGATTGAAAAACTCCCAAGTGCCCCCCAGAAGCCACACTGAGCACCCAAATGGTGGCACGGTGCAGAGGTGGATGGCCTCAGGGGATAGTGTGGGCATGAGGAAGGGGTGATGGGCCTTGTCCAGGTCACAGTTGCTCCAAGTGACAGGGGCGATGGGCGTCAGGGCTGAGACTACCTGAAGGAAGCCATCAACTCCTGGGCTCTAGTAGATCCAGACCAACCTGTCCCCAAAACCAAAGGCCGAACCTCAACTGCCAGCTTCCTCCCTAGGTGCAGGGGCTAGGAAGGCAACCAGGGGGCACCACGGCCCACTCTAACACAAAGAAGTCTCACACTCACAGCCCCCATCCCTTTGACCTGGGTTACACAAAAGGCCCCAGTACATCCACCCTCCCTCGATCTCCAGCCTTGAAAGGAGAGTAGTGCCACCTTTGCAGCACACCCCAAGGCCGGCTGTTTGTCCACCACAGCGGGCAGCAGAGCAGCAATCTGGGCCCAAGGGTACATCCAGGTTGAGGGTGCAACCCCAAGGGACACAGCTGCTTCTGCTGCCCCCCCCCAAGGGACACAGCTGCTTCTGCTGCCCTCCCTGGCAACAGCCACATGGCTGCGGCGAGGGAGCCTGGCAACGGGGCTGACGTAGTCGGTGCTCCTGGCAACAGTCAATGTGGCCATGTGAGGAGGGAGGGAGGGAGGGAGGGAGGGAGGGAGGGTGGCACAAGGTCGCCATGTCCTATCACTGGGCCTCCTGCCCAGTTTTCCCAAGCGTCATGTTCAAAGTGAGCCCTTGTGCAGCATTAGGAGAAGCCTCTTGATGCAAATCCTGGGCTTTGCCACTCCCTCCTCCCCCAGCAGCCTTCTTCCTATCTCCTTGCCCCTTATTTTGATCTCTAGGGATGCGGAGAGGGCATTGGCACCCCGCCTCCCTCATAACTCAGGGGCCCTCGTTCATTCTTTGGAGAGCCCTCCAGTGGCCATTTATAGGGGGGGGGGGGGGCTTCAAGCCCAGCTGCAGCCTCTCTGTCTAATTCTCTGGGGTGGCCTATTCGGGGCCTGCCCCATAGGGCCAGTTCCCTTCCGGAGATGGGGTGGGGCAGCCAGGTGGCAGAGCTGGAAATTCGGCTGGGGACAAAAAGGAAGGAGGCCCAGGCTGCCTGTGAAGTAGGTTTGCACACCTTCTGGGCCCTGCAAATGGCTCCTTTGGCTTACCTTAGGACAGACAATGGGACAAAAGGGGGGGGGATGTCCTACAGTGGCCGGAAGCTCCACCCCCAAATTCCTCCTCAGGAGGAAAGGGGCTGCGGCCTCTTTTGAGGGATTGTGCAGAAAAGGCAGAAGAAACACCTGAACAAATTAAACCCATGAAGAAAAGGGAAATACGGCCCAGTCTGTTTGAGGGGTTTTTTTCCTCTGCTGGACCCTGCTGGTTTCTGCCAGGCTCACCCATTCCCCAATTCCCAATTTCTCTCCTGCTCTTGAAGCCTCCTTTTGAGGCCTTGCTTCCACACCTGCTGCAGATTCCCTCCTCCTCCTCCTCTTCCTCTTCTTCCTCTTCCTCTTCTTCTTCCTCTCCTCCTCCTCTTCTTCCTCTCCTCCTCCTCCTCCTCCTCTTCTTCTCCTCTTCCTCCTCCTCCTCCTCCTCCTTCTTTCTCTTCTTCTCCCTTTCCTCCTCCTCCTCCTCTTCCTCTTCTTCTTCCTCTCCTCCTTCTCTCCTTCCTCTTCTCTTCCTCCTCCTCCTCTTCTCTCTTCTTCTCCTCTTCCTCCTCCTCCTCCTCCTTCTTCTTCCACTTCTTCTTCTCCCTTTCCTCCTCCTCCTCTTCCTCTTCTTCTTCCTCTCCTCCTCCTCTTCTTCCTCTCCTCCTCCTCCTCCTCCCCATCCTCCTCCTCTTCTCTCTTCTTCTCCTCTTCCTCCTCCTCCTCCTTCTTCCTCTTCTTCTTCTCCCTTTCCTCCTCCCCCTCTTCCTCCTCCTCCTCTTCCTCTTCTTCTTCCTCTCCTCCTCCTCTTCCTCCTCCTCTCCTCCTCCTCCTCCTCCTCCTCCTCCTCCTCTGGCTGGTTGCTTTGGGACCCTCCAGGCTTCCTTTTTCGGTCTCACAGGAGGGACCCTCTCCCTCCTCCCTTCTGCTTCTCCTGATGCACTACACTAATAGTGGGCAGAAGCAAGCTTTCATAAACCAGGACTTCAATTTACTTATTTAGTATCCTGCCTGGGTTATCTTTTATAAATAGCCCAGAGAAGAAAACACACACAGTACTACTACTCCTTCCTCCTTTGTTCCCACAGCAACAGTGGAGGCCCTATGAGGTGGGCTGGGCTGAAAGGAAGGGTCCCTGCCCTGCTTTCGTGTTTCACTTCAGGACTACAACCTCCCGGTTTCTACCCTTGTTCCTTGCAACAGCCGCCAACTCCCTGCCCCTCAGCCTTTGCTACCCTTCATTTTTTTTCCCCCTTTGGCGTCTTTAGTGAGCCTTCTGCCAAAGCCAACTAGTACGTCTCTTTGTGCTAGTTTTTCGTGTATGTATGATTCACAAGTATTTGTTCAGCTTGAATGCAACTGCCCTAGTCTTTGATAGACTGACAGTCTCCCCACATTTTTCAATGTAACCAGCAGGGCAGATCATTCAGGTTCTCTGCCCACCACACATTAACACCTGGAGCAGAACATCTGCCTCAGGATTCATGGGTATCCTTTCTGGGGGAGTTTCAAGGGAGGCTGGGGAGGCCTCTGTTCCTGCCGGGCAGGGTGGCCCACAGTCCACCAGTTCCAATCTGCCCTTCTGTGGCTCCACACCCTGCATACAAAACTTCCGGCCCACCTGCACCCCCAATCGACGCCCCCTCAAACCTCTCCACAGCGGTTCCTTCCACAGAGATCATAAAGGTATTATGTTAAGAAGAAAAACAACTTCTCCTTGGCTTTTATTGCCTGCCCATTCTCAAAACATTTGCTTAGTGAACTGTTTATTCTCAGACGTGCTCCATCAGTTCCCAAAATGCTATTTCGTTTGCATTCACTGTTGTTACCTTTTGCTTTTGGTAAAAGAACAAGAAATATCCCGTACAGTTGCAGCCTTTGCAGATATGTTGACCCAGTTGTGCAGCCAAAAGCCACCCACCTCCTGATTTTAACATTTCTCCAGTTACGCTGCAGGCTTAACCATTCTCAATATTCTCATAGTATTTAGGTTTTTGTTTTCATTATTCCTTTTCTGGAAGCTAACATTAATAATATTAAAAATACTGAATGCCAGTTTTTTGTTTGTTTATTTGTTTGAGTAACATTAATCCACTCTTTCCTTTGCTAACCTCTGAAATACTCCTTCCAGCGTACTCCCTTACTTTGGTTTTATTCCAAATTTCATCACCTTGATTTTCATTCACAGTTTTGTAGGTTCCTTATTCAGTCCCCTGCACTCCCTTCCAAATGGGTGCAACTTTTATTCCTGACTGCCTTCACTTCTTCTGCCTCATAGGTTCCTTACTGTTTCTGGTAGCCTCCTCTGCCCCCTCTGCACATGGGGCGGTCCTTCTCTCCTCCTCACTTTCTGTAGCAACTTCTGGGAGAGGGGCGGTCTAGAAATCAAATAAAAGTTAAAAGTTTTGGTCAGGGAATTTGTGCTCATCCTTGGCCTCCTCCTTGCAGCCCCCATTGGCATCCAACTCCATGCTATTCTGGGCCCTTTCATTCCTCCCCTTATGTTTCAAGTGTCTTCTACTGTTGCCATGTGCTGCGTCCCCATGGCAAACCGAGGGCGACAAGTGGTGATACAAACCATTCCGTGACCAAGAGGGCCCCATCCTGAACCGAGGAATTTAGCCTGCCAAGACAAGACCCAACTGAGGGAGAGTTTCCCAAATCCCTCGAAGGATTGTTCAAGCTCCTCCCTTCAACCGTAATGTTGGCAGAAAAATTGGAAGCCAGGCAGTTTAGTTGCTGGGGTGCTTGGAAATGCTCCCCTCCAAGTTGCCTCCCTCATTTTGCACCCAGGGCAGTTTTTGAAAGGGAAATGGGGAAGCCAGCACTGAACGTGCTTGTTAGTCTCTTCCCAGATAAAGCCCAAAGTGAAGATGGGGCTGAGAGGCCTCTGAGCCACGAGCCATCCTGAAAGAAAATATCTGCTTTTTCTCCTCCCCCCCCCTTTCTCCCCATAGCAGCCTGGTGAGAGACTGAGGGAGGAAGAGGGCCAGCCAAGCACCCCAGCCTCCTGGGGAAGAGCTCCCCCTTCCCAAACACCTTCCAGGGCTTGGAGAAGATGCACTCACCTGTCACACCAACCAGCAAGCATTTTAAAATGCCAGTTGTGGTTGAAGAAGTAACTGGCCAAAAAAACTGGAGACTGTGCCCGGATAAGATACCGTAAACCCATCAATGGAACTCTTTCACGGCCTCTTTGTTTTTCTCTCAATCAATCAATCAACCATGCCATCCCATCTCAGATCCTCCTTATTATACCCATGAGATGCCATCCTACTCAGTCACTCTCTCTGCTGTGTTCCGTCTCCTGGGTGTTCTACTTCAGCCAATTCTGTACAGGAGGCTGCATATCCCCCTGGCACTGGCTCTGCTGCCTCTGGCACCATAATAGACGCCCCAGAGGAATCATGTGCCCACCCCCATTTCAAGGAAACTCTTAAAGGAAATTGCAGAGAGTAATGCCTGCCGTGGGCAACCGTTTGTCTCGCAAGCAGGCAGCCAACAGCAGCTACGCTGCCTGCCATCAGAACCTCTGCCAGCTCTCCGTTTCTGCCCCTTCATGGGCTGGGGGCGATAGGCTGGGCTTCATTGGAACCAGCTGAACGTTCCCATCTGGCTGCCTTGGCTGGGCCAAACAGTCTCCCCTCCTTTTATGGTCACAGAACATTTGGCTCCCTGACCGGAAACAGAGATCACAGGCATTCCCCCCTCCCCTTCATTAGGGCACCCCAAATTCTCCCAGGCTTATGTGAGAAGCTGCAGAGCCTGGAAGCCTGAACCCTTGTTCAAGATGCCTTCATCAGCAGAACCTTCCAGAAGGAACTTTGGAGAGGTTGGACAGACTATCACCAGAGGACAACAGGAGATCAAACTCCATGGCTTCCTGTTAAACATGAATTTGGGGGAGGGGGAGGGATGGGCTCAGCCGTTTTTTTCTTGGGCCTCCCTTGCATTAACTCCCCTCCCTCTCCCTCCCTCTCTCTCGCTCCTTCCACCTGTTTCCAGAGCTGGGAAATTGTATTTAAGAACGGAGCAGATTTCCCAGTGTCCTCAATGCTAATGCGGTTGTAAAACAGGCTGCTCCTTGGATGTGGCAGTGATGGTTAACTTTTCCTGATATGGCTAAAGATGTTGGGTAATTGGAAAAAGGGAGGGGTGAAGGAGGTGAGGGGTGAGGCAGAAGAAGCTCGATGCCTAACCCCTCAAAAGACCGAGAAGACAAAACTGGATTGCCACTGCCAAGGACCAAGGGTGGAAACTGCCCCAGCTTAACCAATGTACGACTAGATCCCTTAACTGATCCGGCTATAGGTGTTTTGGGAGCCCCAAAGGATCTTGTTCAGACGGGAAAGGAATGGTCGTCCCCGGTAGTGACCCCCCTCATCTGAGGATCCATAAAAGCCCTGGCAGAATCTTTGGGATCCACCCGCTCAGTGACCCCTTTTGAAGAAGAAGCGTTTGGGACCTGCTCCTCTGCCCACCGCCCCACAGTTGCTTGGCTGTATCTCTATGCTGGACGCTCCTTTAAAGCCCCTCTCCGGCGATCTGTTGCACTAAATTTAGCACGGCGGGTCTTCGCCGCGCTCTGCGAGCTCCATGACTCATTCTCTGCAGCCGTTTACTGCGTCAGCGGATCCGGGAGCTGGAGGAGGGGGAGGCGGGCGACCACGAATACGATGACCGGCGGCGGAGAGGGGGCCGCCAGCAGCTACAACGCAGCCACACACCGAGATGGGTGGGGCGGAAGAGGGCCAGACCCACCTTGTGGCCTTCAGAGCAAAAAGCAGAGAGGCAGCCCTCCTTCACTGCCCCCAGCGCCTCAAATCCCCAGCGCCTCCTCTCTGGCAGAGGCGACATTTCAGTCCATTTCTGGGCCCAGGACAGGGGGACTGGGAGGGGGGCTGCGCGCACGGGGAGGGGCGTGAGCTTCCAAAGCAGCGGAGGGGGATGGAGAAGCGAAGGCGTCACTTGGGCACCTGCTTCGGCCTTCTGAGCGCTCTTCGGAACTTTGGGTCCTCTTTGCCCGTTTCTCCGAGCCATCTCCCGTCCTGGCGCGCGCTCTCCATGGGGGCAGGCGCCCAAGACTGCCGGAAAAACATCTTCTCCTTTGCGAACCTTCATTATCCGTGACTCATCCCACTTCCTCTTCCAGCCGCCGCCCCCACCCAGTACCTGCAGTGAGCTGAAAACGCGTTGCTGGGGGAGGGCGCCCCATACCTGCTTTTGGGATTGGAGCCGCTCGCCCCCATTCCTTGCAGTGGGTTTTATTTCCTCCTCCCGCCCCGAGTGGCGGAGGACGGGCGCCTGATAACAGCTGAGGCGCACAAGGCGGGTGGGGGTGGGGTGGGGGTGGGGGTGGCTTATGATTCACCGCTTCCTAGAGGAGGAAAACAAGAGCTGCCTGGTGCAATTGGGGGGGGGGGGGACGACTGAGCCAACTTTTCCTTCTCGCTTCATCCGGTCTAAATGTCACCCTTATACACCACTGTTACCTGCTCGCCGCTTTCTCCCACCTTTTCGGCTTCGCAGCACTTGGCCGCTCTTGGCCGATCCTGGGAAACAACCTGGGCAGGAGCGACTTAGTTAGTGTTAACTGGGAAGGCAGCGAAGAGCCAGGGAAAAAGGAGAGCAGGGCTTCCAGTGGACGGCAGAGAAAATGGGCGGCTGTTTCCACGAAGCCCACGGAAACCGGGACCCCTCCTTGCCTAGAGGGATTCCCTTTGGGGTGCGCCGATTCCCCGAGGTTGACGGTTTTGGCTTCTCGGTATATTGGAGCTCTGACCAAAAGTGGGACCGCTTCGCAGGAGCGAAGGGAGGCGGGCGGCTCCCCAAGGAAAGGCCGGGCCAGGGGAAGCGCTCTGCAGGGCTCTGCCCGCCGGCGAAGAGCAGAGCTGGGCCTTCCTCGGCCGGAGGGAGCGGAGCTCTCCGAGGTGCTGAAAGGAGGGAGAGGATGCGTGTTCCAGCCGCCAAACTGAGCTCCCTTAGGCCGGCTCAGATTGCAGGCTTCTGGAAGTTCCCGAAACCCGGGAAGGAGCCCAGACCGAGGCTTGGTCCGAGAGGAGAGAGAGCCAGCAGCCAGCGGGCCGAGATTGCCTATAAGGGAAGGAGTGGGCAGTGGTGGTGGCTCTTGTCAGCTGGACACTGGATCCGAATCAGTGCCCGACCGTCCTTTCCCCCCAGAAAACAGAACCGCTATAACCAAGGATGGGTATTAAAACGGCTATGGGCGCCCTGGAGACTTTGCTGTCCTACCCCTTTAAAACACAAGAGGCATCTTAGAACTGGGAAGCTCTCGATGAGATCCAGGACCTCCCCTGCAATTTTATTAGCCAAGCCTAACCCTAACTCTATGACCAGCGCTGTTTTAAGGCACACCACTCTGAGCCCTTCACTCGCTCTTCCTCTGACATGCAAATTGGCCCTAGCCCCCCCCCCCCACGCTGTGAAATCCTGGGCTTGGCAGGGAGAGTGCTGGCAACATCAGATACCGGGTGGAGGGGTGTCGAACTGCTAGCAGACCTGGCTGTGAGCTCTTCCTGAGAAAGATCCCTGATGGAGCACACTCTCCACAGCTGCCAGACTCACCAGGACATATTTGGTTACCTTCACACACATCCCTCCCCCTTCAGCCTCACCATCCTATCAGCCCAGATGGCTGAGAGCAGCAAGTAAGCACAAACAGGGTGAGGGGGCTTTTGCTAGGGGTGGATGTTGAGCCAGGGGCTCTCCTCCACTGCCTCTCCCACTTCTTCTGCACTCCTGCTGGTGGTTTAAAACAGGGCAGAAACCTACTGGCAGAATAAGCTGCAGGTGCCCGGAGGCCCGAGGAGTCCTGGATCCAAGCGACTCTGGGCAGCTGACAATTCAAGAAATGTATTACAATTAAAATACTAAAGCATTTTAAAGCAAATAAAAAACAATGGAAGTCCCCCCCCCCCCCCAATGATAACTAAGCAGCCAATGTACTTGGCCAGTTAGCAAGAAAGGAAATGGGGGCCCTTGACACATCCAGCAGGGAAGGATCAGGAACACAGCTGGGTCTCCAGCGTCTTATGAAGGGCTAACAGGGTTGGGGCAGAATAACAGAGTTGGAAGGGACCTTGGAGGTCTTCTAGTCCAGCCCCCTGCTCAAGCAGGAAACCCTCCCTCATTTCTAATCTCCAAAGGGAGAGTGTTCCGCAGAGCAGGGACCCATGCAGAGAAAGCCCCTCTTACAGAAGCCTACAGCTAACAGGGTGACCCCAGGGTCAACTCGCATCTCCTTCTCCAGTGGTTCTCCATTCCCTTCGCTTTATTGCAGGGCCTTCCCTTGCCCGTCTTCTGATTCTAGTAGCCATTCATCAACCCGCACAGGCTGCCTTGTGACATGCTAGCCCTTGCCCTGAGCTAACCTGGGAGAAGGGGCTGATCCTCTGCTTGCCTGACACCTGCCAGCAGACATGCCCCAGAGAGGCAGCCTCTGGACACCAGAGCATTGATCCTCTGCCTGCGTTCCCCCAGGAAGGACACTTGTGGTTGCAGCCAGACTGCACTTGGACATCTGCCTTCCCTGTCCCCCCACTGCCCCCACCCCATGCTACACAGCCACTCCTAAGAAGAAAGACTGATTGCTAGTTTGTCATCTCCCCAGTTGCTTGGCTCCTCCACAGTCTCCTAGTGAGTCACACCTCCCCCGTACAGTAGCACTGCTCAGGCCCACCAGCAGCAACAGTCATCTGGTGCCCAGGCTGAAAGTGGGGGGGGGCAAGCATCAGCCCTCTTGAAACAGGCGAGCCCAGTAAGGCTCCAGCTGCTGGAAGACAGGAGCCTATCAGCACCAATTTCTGCCTACTTCTTCAGCAATTAGGCATGCTCATATCAAGGATGTCATTAGTCAGAGGCCTCCAAATGTCCTCCAGGGATGTTAGACCTTACTTCCCTTGGGCAGAGATGGGGAGATGGGAGGGGCCAAGTAACTGTGGCCTTTCCTTGCCAGCCCCTAGCAGCTCCAGGATCTGGGGCACAAGAATTGCTGTGTGTCAGAAGCCTGGTCCACATGGATGCAGGTCTCACCGGATGATAACTTCAGAAGGGCCCAGAAAACCCCACAGCCAAACCCTGTTGTGTGCAGGGTCTGGCAGATGCTGGGGATGGGCCATATCTTATCAAGTCCCAGGCTCCCATCTTCCTTCAGGGACACCCGATGAAAAAGACCCCTCAGGCATCCCCACTTAGCCCATGGGGGTGGCTGAAAGAAGCCCTCCACAAATCCTTCCCAGCCCCAGATATTGAGAGTTACTGGTTGGAAATGGAACCCTTCTGGGCTGGCCTTGTGGACCACACCACAGCCAGGCCCAGTAAGAGAAGTATATCCAACCCCAACACCAGATGGGTATGGAGGAAGAGAAGTGGAAGGAAGGGGGCCAAATTGATGTGAAAAGTACAGGGTGTGTGTGTGGGGGATGTCGTCAGATGAGAGCAGGGAACGGGTCTTTGGCACAGGAGGGAAAGGTCTTCAAACGGGCAGGCTGGCTTTCCAAGCAGGAGTGGTGCCAAGAGCCAGAAGGACATTCTGGCCACAGCAGAAGGGGAGATGGACCCCGTGTCTAATGGAAGTGGCAAGTCCTGGGCAAGGCCCTGCTGCCCAGTCTCTTTCTTGGGCTTGTTTTAAAAGATTTGTGGTGGTGGGAGAAACGCACACTGCTTCATGCAGTTGCTACCCAATCCCACCCCACCCTGCTTAAGACTTGGAGGAGTGGGGGTGGAAGACCACTCTTGTTCCCCACTTGGGAAAATGTTATGTTGAAAGCTGCAGGTCCACCGTAGCCAGCAATGCCACGTGGCCTTCCTGACCACCTCCCCATATCCATGGTGGTGATTGAGGGTCACTAGGTAATATGGGGAGCAACAAGCCATAAGTCATCAATGACTGCCAATCGTGCCCCCCCCCATCTGCCCACCCCAGTGCATCCCTGGCCTTCTCCCACATTTCTTCCTCAGTAAGGGCTGGGGTC
Organism: Natrix helvetica; assembly: GCF_964273705.1. NCBI lineage: Eukaryota > Metazoa > Chordata > Lepidosauria > Squamata > Natricidae > Natrix > Natrix helvetica. Next base: position 86,612,634 of record NC_138555.1, on the reverse strand, counting down.
TCACTCCCTATTGGCATTGGTGGGTTTCTTGGATGCAGTAGAAAAGCAGAAAAGCTTTGTGACAGGCGGGACTCCAGCCCTTTTGATTCGTTCACACAATCAGTGCCTTCTGCTGCAGGAGTGACTCACTCTCTGGGCATCAATCTAAACTCTGACAGGCCGGAAATCCGGCATCAACCCTGGGAGGGAGCAGCCCATTCACTCGGGGGAAAGATGGGGAAATGGCCACCAGGAGGATCCCCCCCCCCTGCATGGCACTTAGAGGGGATCGAGGCACAGAGCGGAAGCAGGTCCCCCTCCTTTTAGTCTGTGCCTCCCATGCCTACTGACTGCTGCCAGTGAGGGGTGGGTGAGGAAGAAGAGGGGGGATTAATGCCCCCCCCCGAGCTGCCACCATGGAGGGTGTAGCTGGGCACCGGAAAGACCGAGTTGGCCAAAAGAGCTACCTTGAGGGCGCAGCCATGCTTGCCTTAGGACTCCTTCAGTGGTCTGGAGGTTTTAGCCCCCCTGCCTCCTTCCTTGGCTTCCCACAGCTCCACCTAGCCAAGCAGCACAAACTTCCTGTTGGTCTTCCTTTTTCTTGCTGCTGGATGCTCTTTTGACATCCAATGTAGCAGAAGAAGCGTTTACCCCTAGAAGAGTGTCAGAGTTGAGGTAGGGAAGAGTCCTCTGGGGGCCCCTGCAGTGAGTGCAAGTCCAGGATCGCCCAGCAGAAGCCCGGGACCTTTACGAATGAAAGCAACACTGTGGGGCATTGGAGGGCTGGAATTGGGCTCTTCAACCGAAAGGCTCATTTTCAGCCCCTCTCCTTCTTTGTGGCCACTATCCATTTGCCCTTTCTGTTGGGAAGGGAATTTTCTCTCCCATTGATTCAGTGGATCCACCTTCCCGTCGTCACTTAGACCGTGACTCTGTTCTGCATTCTGGAGTTATCAGAATCCATCTCCTTTTTTCTCTAGGTGACATTCTTTCAGTGCTTGCAGACTGTTCTCTCTCCCCTTAGCCATTTTCCCTCACGGCTAAAACTTTTCCATCCCTTCCATCTTCCTCCCCAAGATCTTGTTTCTAGTCCCCTGAACCATCCTCCTTCCCCCTCCTTCCCCCTCCTCCTCCTCGAAGCTGTTACAGTTGGTCAGAATTCCTCTTAAATGTTGGGCTCTCCTTGATGCCTGGACTTGTTGGCTGGAATATACAGTGCTGTGTGGCCAAAGGAAGGGGGGGAAAGGAGGCATCATTGAATTTCTCTCCTGGGCTTCCTAAAGGCATGAGGTCCAAAGCCGTCCTCCAGCTGGGTAAGGCTTCAGTCCTCCTCCTAACCTTCAGCCAGCTTGTCCTCTAGCTGCAGGGCACCCAGTTGGGAAGACTGGACTAGATGGGCGGGGCTTTTCCTGTGGAAGGGGGCTGTGTCTGGCACTGTTTGGAAACACCGGTTGCCTGATGCCAAGAGGCCACCTGGCCTTTCCTCCCTTTCAGACCACCGAAGGACCCCGTGGCTCTTTGGAGGATTCTTTCACCTCCAGCGCTGCAGAGAGAGCGAGAGCACCCTGCTCCCTCGAAAGCTGCATCTCATAAGCCTTTTGTGTTTCGTGTCCAGCCTCAGTCACGGAAGCTCCTGGCATGTAAACAGATAGTTGGCAGTTGACGTTGCTCCAAGTGGAACAAGCCAGATCCATAAGAAAGGAACACAAGCCATCGCGGCTTCCCCCCTCCCCCTCCCGCAAGCACACCCTGTACCAATAACTGAGGGGGAGAAGTGGGAAAGGTGTTTTGGTTTGAGCACAGTCTGGGGTTTGCGAACCCCCTCCGTCGTAGTTCCGAGGTGAGGGGTGACAAATGCAGAAGACAGCGCAGCTTTCCTCACCCCCAAGGACACGGAAGAGGGAATGGGCGGGGAGAGCCGCCAGGACTGCAGGGGGAGGGGAGGTGACTCACCCTCTCCCGAAGCCTCGCAAAGGCCTCCCTGTACGGATCCAAGAGAAGTCACGCCTGAGAGGGCAGGGCAGAGAGAGCGGGCAGGAGGAAGAAACGAAGCGAGACGCGGAACTGAAGGTAAGCACGGGTGGGTTCTGCGGTGGCAGGTAGGCGAGTCAAGGCAAAGCAGAAGGCTCCGCTCGGGCGCTGGCAAAAGGCGCACCGAGGACCGCTGCGCCGAAATAAAAGACCTGCCGCGCCGACTTAGGTCCCCATCCTATCCCCTGCGCACTCCGGAGGCCTCCCGACACAGCGCTTGGCACGCGGAACACGGAGTGCACGCAGAGGGATCTCAGCGCGCGTGCCCGCAGTTCCGCCCCGCCCGCGCATAACCGCCGACGATTCCCCCCACCCTCCCGGGGCCGCCGTCAGCTTTCTGAAAAGGCAGGGTCTACGCATCGCCGACGAGGTTCGAAAAGAATCCACGGCTCCGTTTCTTGGCTCGGGCAACGGGAAAGCCCCTGTGAAGACCTCGAAATAGATTCCTCGGGGGCTCCCCGGGTCTCTGCCCCTCCCACCCTTCCCTCCGAGTGTCTCATTCATTCACCAAATCCACGTCTCGCCTCTCCTGCGGCTTTCTCCCTCTCTGCTGCTCCCGTTCTAGTCCTTCATTCATCCACTCCGCTCTCATTCATTCAGCCACAGGCAGCCATTCACTCCTTCACTCGAAAGGATGATTTTCATGTCGCGCAGGCGCGGAACTCCCCTCCAATCCTGCTCGAATTTTATGAATGAACATTGACGTCAATAGAGCCCCCCACGTGGGCCGGGCTGGAAGTACAAAAGCAGCCGCCCAGCCCCGCCGCTGCCCAAGGTGCTGAAAGGCTAGCCGGCGGAGAGCAACGCCCGAGAAAGGCAGGCGGCGGCGGCGAACGGACGGACCGGTGAAAGGGTGGAGTCCCCGGCGGCGCAACTACACCCGAGCCGATAAGGCGCTCTTCCCTGCCGGACCACAAGAGAAACGCCGGTGAGCGCTGGCGGGTGAGCGGGAGTGCCCTCTCCCGAGAAGAGGGGGAGGACGACCACCGCCGTCCCCCCGACCTCGCCCATCCACCCGGGGGTGGGTGGGAGGGAATTGGCTGGGAACGAGAGGCGAGCGAGCCACGCGAAGTGCTGTCAGGAGGAAGCCGGTCGGCAAGGGTGGGAGAGCCTGGACTGCGGACGACGGAGCCAGATCGCCGAGCCTTCCGAAGGTGGACACGGCCGGGGCCAGGGAATAATTTGCGTCACTCCGGAATTCAAGCGGGAGGGACACCAATGTATCAACCTGGCTGACCGGGGCTCCCGGGAGAAGGGGGAGGGCGGGCCCCGCGGAAGATCTGGCTCCTTGTTTTCCTGGGAAGCAGGAAGGAGTGGCGAGGCAGAGGGGTCGACTCCCAGAGGGTCTTCAAGGAGAATAGGGAGGCGTCGCTCGGGGTAAACACTGCGGAAATCCCCAGGGCTGCTTAAGAGAGATCTCGGCGAGGCTGAATCCGATCGGCATGAATGGATCTGGGGCGCGGCTGAGAAGTCGAGAGGTCGAAATCGATCCTAGAGGCGGACGGGCGAAAGGAAGCTGGACCTCAGGAGGGGATCTGGAGGAGAGGGGGTCGACGCTGCGTTTCCCCAGCGCTCCCTGCCAGCAGGGGCGGTGGGTGGGGGCACTGCAGAGCGGTCTGCTGCTGCTCGGCTGAGGGAAGGCTGCTCCTTTCGCCCCTCCAGAGGACCATCTGCACCAGGAACTGGGGGGGGGGGTGACTGGCTAGGGGGGGTGATAATTGGACCAAGGGAAGCAAGAGCTGCTCCTTCCAAAATCACGGAAAGGGGCAGAGACAGAAGCATCACATGTTCAGGCCATCATGCGCATGCGCGCGCCCACACGCACACACACACCAGGTGAGGCACACATGAAGTCCATTCTCCGAAAAGAGGCATTCTATTGGAGAGGGGTCCACTCCCAGAGGATTGGGCAGAAAGGGTGAGTGACTGGGAGGGATTGACAAGGAGCAACAATAAGTCATTCATTTCAAATGAGGAGGCGCCCCCCCCCCCCCCATGCTCTGTGGAGAAGGCAGGAGGCGTGACTGCAGACTCGCAGGCGGTGGGGGAGGTGCCATCTTCCTTGGAGCACTGCCCCTCCATGGTACAGGGAAGGTGACAACTGTGGCTCTCTCCAGCTGCAGCTGTTCTGGGATCATTCTTGAGGGTCGTCCCCCACCCACCAGACCTCCTGCCCCAGCCATACTATGAGCAGCCCTTGCCAGTGTGCCCTCCGGGAGACCTTCAGACAAAAGGGGCCTGAAGACAGTGCTGGTCAGCAGGCCCATCTGCAGGGAGCAGATCCACCCACCGGAGTCACTCTGCGACCCATGTGCCATGCAGATTGGATCCTGCCTTAATTGTGCAGCTGACAAAAATTCCTCCAGCCAACCATACCAACCAGCTAACGGGGGGGGGGGGGGGAGATTTCACCTCACCTCTGACAGGAGTGGAGAGCCCAGCCAGCTCCTTCTGTCAACCGTTCTGGAGGTCCTACATGTTTTTATTGCTCCTGGGACATTTGAGCTCTGACCTTGCCCCCTTGTCTGTCTCTCCCCCCTCCCCCCACAGATCATCCAGTGGTGCATCGTAATGCTTTGGCCCCAGCCCCTCTGCAGAGGGACATGGATCCTTCTTCTCTGCCTCTTGGTGCAGTGCCATCACCAGCTGGCTGCCCCCCTTCCTCATGGGTTGGAGGGCCAGTTGGGTGAAGCTCCAGAAGAGTCCAACAAAGAGTGGGCAGAGATGGGCCCAGACACTGGGAAACAGAAGGGCAGCAGAGAGGAACTCTTCCAAGACATGGATCCCAAGGCCCTCGCTGCCGTCCTCCTGCAAGCACTTCAGATTGCACCTCAGGACTTCAAGGAGACACCCCTAAGCCCCAAGCCTGGTGCCAATGAGGAACAAGTCCGGAGTGAGGCCAGGAGCTCTGATGTACAACCGGAGAGCCCGCCAGATTGGCCGTCCAACATGGACAGAGACCAACCACCACAAGAGGAGGAGGCCGAGGAGAGGATCTTGGACCAGCCAGAGATGGAGAACCTGAAGTCCATGTTGAAGGAGCTGCAACACTACAGCTCCACCGACAAGCGAGAGGAACCTTCCTACAGACACCAGATGCCCCCTACCGAATCTCCCCAAGGGCCCCACCCCAATGACATGCTCAAGGAACTGGAAGAATACCAGCAACTCAAGTTCAACATTAAGCGCAAGGCGCCTCCCGCCCAGGAGTCTTGGACTGGAGCCCGGAAGCTGAGGCAGCAGCAGCATCTGGAGCACCAGCTCCTACAGCGCCGTTACGAGGAGCTGGCCGAGAGCCGGAGGCAGGCAGAGGAGGCCCGCAGGGCTGCCGCTGAGGAAGAGCGCCTAGCAGACATGGCCTCTGACCTGCTCCTTCAGTACTTGCTGAAGGATGGTGAAGAAGATGAGGACGGCGAAGGCCAGCGAGGGGCCACTGCCCAGGAGGACTCCGAAGAAGAAGAAGGAAGCAAGGCGGCCTCCCTCTTCTTTGGAGACGGGGAAGACAACGTGGCTGAAGACAAGCGGTCCAACGAGACCCCGGAGGGGGTGGAGGAGGAGGAGGAGGACATCGACCCCAACACCATTGACCGCCTGATTGAGCTGTCCAGCAAGCTGCACTTGCCTGCCGATGATGTCATTGATATCATTAACCACGTGGAGAAAAAGGAGCCTGAGCCCAGCGTCAAGGGCAAGCAGCTTCTGGCGCCATCCCACAGCAAACCCAAGAAGGCCCCTCCTCACCCCAGTGCCCGCCAAGAGGCCTTCCACTCCATCGGCAAGGCCTTCCACCCCACGGCCTTCCAGCCATATCACCACCTCCCCAAGCAGGAGGAGGCAGCCTGGAACGAAGTCTTGAAAGGGAATGAATTCCCCGTGCCCAAGCGGTACCAGGCCAAGGACAGAAGCGCCAAGCTCTCTAACCACATCAATCCCCGGACTTTCCAAACGCCAGTGTACCACCACTACCACACCCTGCCGGGCCCCATGGGGCCACAGGACGGCTATTATGACATCCAAGCCCACGATGAGGACCTGGAGAACTACCTGGAGAGCCTGCTGATGAAGCACCCCAAGGTTTTCTAGTGAAGGTGGCGGCAGCCCCTTCTCTTCCCAGCCCTCCCCCACCCAAAGAAACTTGGCCCCTCAGTGTTTCTGACATAAATCTGGGTTCTTGCATGATTCAGGAGAACCAAATCTCCCCACCTGCTGAAAGGTCCCAAGATTCGGTGCCTGGGGGCAGCCAGCGCCCCTCCCTTCCTCCCTCCCTTTTCATCTCACTCCAGACAGACGCCCTCCACTGGGGGAAAGGGGAACTTCCTTTCCGCCCCCCCCCCCCCCCCGCGAACATCCAGCCTAAAGGAGCCTCTCTGAGCAACCTGCGACCCCCTTCCCACAAACCGCTTAAGACCCCCTGAACTGCAGCAAGGGCAACACAGGACACACCACACACACTTTCTTCCCAGGGGAGCAGCAGCGTCCGGTGAAAATGCCGGTTGCATCACAACTCCTTGGAAGCCCTTGGTTGTCCCTCCCAACCCTGGTTGGCAGAACTCCCAGAAGCCCCCATTCCATGGCACTCGCAGAAGAAGTGGCAGAAAAGAATTAGGGGAGAGTTGGGTCGACCCACCTCCTAAATAATCCCTATTCACTTGCCCTCCCATGTCTCAAGCCGGACGCCAACTCTCAGAGTCCGTCTGCAGTTCTCTTGGCAAGATCTTTTAGAAGTGGATTGCCATTCCCTCCTTCCTAGGGCTGCAAGAAAGCGACTGGCCCAAGGTCACCCAGGCAGCTTTGTGCCTAAGGCAGGACTAGAACTCACCGTCTCACTAGAACTCACTAGAACTAGCCCCATGCCTTAACCACACACCAAATTGGTTTCTCTAATCCGCTTTTTATCACAGCCTAATCAGTGAGGAGAAGCAATTTCCCGCCCGCCTCGTGCTGCAGACTCTCCGCATTGGCTACGGGGAGGTTCAAAGCAACCCCAAAGCTAGGAAACGCCACCTGGGGCCCTTTTCTCTCGGAACGTCCCCAGGTGAAGAGAGAGGGCCTTAGGAGCACACCGCGAGCTGCTAACCCAAGTTATGCTTTCCCTCCTAACACACATCGGCTTTTTTCCCAGTTAGAAGGGAAAGGGGTCTCAAGAGATGCAAACCAATTTTTTCACAACTGGCTGAGGGACAGGAAGTAGGGCTGGGTAAAGATGGCACCCGTGGCATCTGCCGATTCGGTCTGCGTGTCGTTACCTTCAGTGGATTAGAGGCCCAAGACGAGGCTTCCTGGTGGAGCTGACATTGCGACTTCAATTCTGCCCTCGAATCAGGCTGGCCACTTCTTAGAGGGGCGCTGCCTCCCGTCGTGGAGATGGAAAAGGGCCCGTGCCCAAGTGGGTCGGCAGTTAGAGGGAGGGAGGAGGGGCGGGTGATCCTTTATTCCTTCTGGCAGCCACCTGGCCCCGTTGCCCACAGGGCCGCCCTCTGGCCATCTGGGACAGAGACACCAGGCAGTCGTCCCCGGCTCCTGGGCAGGTGGTTGACAACGAGGAGCCAGACAAGCACCACGCTGGTATTCCGCACCCAGAGACAAGGGACCCTCCAAGGGGTGGGGGTTGGGACTCAGCATGTTTCAGTAGACCTGCTTGTGACCATTCATGACCATCCAAAGCTGCCTGCCGGAGGGATCTACCTGGGTGAGCACCGGAGTCGGAGGAGGCTGTGGCGAAGGTGGCACTTTGCACGCGTGTAAGAATTTTTCACTGACATCAGTCCTAGAGTGTGCAAGTTTCTTCAATTTGTGATGTCCAGTCCTGTACAAGCAAGCAGAAGAAGTTGTTTTGATGTCTGGTCCATTTTGTTGTACTTGAAATAAAACACATTTGCCCTGTTGTAAATAGCATGTCGAATTACTAGTTTTGCTAAGAAATAAAAGCAACTATTTTATTATGAGTTACTCTCATTATTTGCACATTGGTGGGCTATGGGCCAGATGGGCCTCTGCCCCCAATATAGGATCTCACCAGAAGTAGCTCTGGGAAGTGCTACAACGTGGTAGTTTCCCAAGGTACCTTCTGAGCGTGTGCAGAGTGGCAAGGGCCAGCCCACTCTCACCCGGCTGACAGCCCCTCCAATCGGAACAGGGCAGAGAAGCTGGCCTTGGGGCCCCAGGGCACTTTCCAGAGAAAGCCCTCCTCCAGGGCTCTCCAGAGCGGCACGGGAAGGGGAGAGAGGCCAGCAGCTGCCCTGGGGAGGGGCTCCTGGTTTGCCTGCCCTGTTGTCCAGGATCTCACGCAGGAGCGGAGGCAGCTCTGCCAGAAGAAAGCAACAGGAGGGAAGAAACCTGGTGTGGAGAGAGACCCCAGCGTAGGGGTGGGTGCTGGTGGGAGGGGCCTTACTGGGAGGGCCGTGAAAGGGGGACAGGCAGAGAGGTGGCCCTGGGGCCGCTCATGGGCTCCGCCTCAGCAGCTACCAAGCAGCCCCCCCTCCAAATGGCCGGAGGAAGGTTGGCAGCCAAGAGGCCAGTTTAGCTGCCACCTCAGGAGCAACCCCTTGGAGACTGGCTTTTGGGCTGCTGGGGGGCTCTTCCACAGGCTTCTAGGTGCTCCCCCAAGACCTAGTACAGAGGCTGCGTTCTGGGGGCCCTCTGTGAAACAACATCCTCTTGCTGAAGCCAGGAGCCCTACCTTTTTTTTGGGGGGGGGGAAGAGCAGCATTCCTGGAGATCTGGACGACTCCAGCCCTTCAGCCTTCCTTAAGGTTAAGCTAGCGGCTGGCCTGACTTCAGAGGCCCATTTTTGTAATCAGGATGGAGATGGGTGCGAGTCCCCTTTCTTTTTCAACTGGAGGGTTTTGATCATATCCTGCCAAATCACTTGTGAGATGGGCCCCATGTAAGGCGGAGAGAGGACGACGTTCCACCCAGGAGCTCTGAAACGCTCCAGTGGCCACTGCCACGTCTGTTTCCCGCGCGTGGGTCTCGGCTGCTCTGGGAAGCAACCATCCCATCAAGTGGCTTGCAGGGCACGCGTTAAGTCAAGGGAGGGCAAGGGGGACCAGAGGACCTGTTTGAAGGGGAGCCCCTCCTCAGGTTGACCCAGCCCCCGCACCCGACGGCTGAAAGCAAGAGGCCACTAGGAGACCACCTGCAGAGCTCCCCCTTCCCTTCTTGGTCTGCCTCTCAGTTGACTAAGAGGGAGTAAAAGCACACTGGGCCTCCAGGGGGCAGAGGAAGGGGCTCGGAATGCCCACAGGCAGCTACTCCTGGGCTGGAGGATCCAAGCAGCTCTGGCATCCACGCCCAAAGCCTTCCCACCTTCCCTGCACCTCCAGCCTTCCGCTCTGCCACCGCCCTTGCCCACACCACCCTTCCAGCTCCCCAAGTGCCCTCATGCGAGGCGAGATGCTGCATGGCAAGAGGAGTCAAGTAGCTGCCAGGGTCTCTGGGGTTTGCTTGTCCCCCCCCCCCTCGGAAGGTCTCCAGGGCCAGCAGCAGCGGCTCCCTGGCTGATCTTCACTTCCCCACTGGCAAAGCAATAGCTGGGACCCGTGGCCCCGGAGTCCCCCCTCCACATCACTCCCCCCCACGGCAAGAACAGAGCCTGTGCAGCACCTGCCTCTTTCCGGTCTGCTGTTACTTCTGGGATCCTGCTAGGCATAAAAACACCACCAGGCCAGACTCTTCCAGACACATTTTATTCCAGAAAACCCGGGAAGCCCTTCCCCTCCCATTCCTTGCGCCGGAAAAAAGGACCAGCAGGGGCAAAGAGAGACACCCCCCCCCCAAACACCCCCCAGAGAGCAGCCTTCAAGGAAGCTGCTGTTCTATGGGACCTTGGAGTCTCCCAATATGGCTCCGGGGGGGGGGGCGCCATGGGCTCTGTCGGAGGCCGGTCAGCGGCAGAAGGTGGAGGCTGTGAGTGTAAAAAGGGGCAGGAAGGGACAAGAGGGTGATCGCAGAAGAGCCTTTCACAGCCAGCACCCGGGACCATGACGGAAACTGCCCTGGATCCTCCTGCCCCGGAGCCGGATGGCTGCAGAGCCCAGCTGCCCACCTGCCGGAGTTTCAGGAGTCGGTATCCGCAGAGCTTGTGGGGCAGTGGAGGAGGGGAGAGGCGGGACAGCGAGGGAAGACGGCCTGAGATTCTGAATGGAGCCAAGCTACGCCAGCCCCATCTCCTCCAAGACGCTCCGGGGAGACTCATCCTCCTGCAGGATGGAAAGGGGAGGGGGGGATCAAGCTAGAAAACTCCGCACGCTGCTCGCAAACCCCTCTTCCCCAGAGAAGGCACTCTGCACATGCTCGGCTGGCTGGTGGAATTTCTCCCAACAAGGCAGCCATTCCAGGTGCCAGAAGCCCAGCGTCCCACAGTCCCAGAGGAGCCCGATGGCCATGGCTGCCCTTCTCCTCACTGTTCACGGCAGTCGAGTCACCCACACCGGCTGCTGTGGGAGAGAGCGAGCAGAGCCTGCCTGCGGTGACTCATGGCCTGCAGCAATCAAGGAGCTGGGGGTGGGGGCTGCTCTTCCTCCTCCTCCCCCTCCCCCTTGGCAGCAGTGGGTGCAGCAGAGCAGCCTGCCCCCCTCCCCCAGCCCACGCAGCCCCTACCTCCTGCAAGAGATCTGCCTGCTCAATGGCTTTCAGGACGCTCTTCTTGGAGGTGTCCTGCACCTCCCCCCCCATCAGGAACTCGTCCAGGATGAAGTAGGCTTTCTCGAAGTTGAAAATAATGTCCAGTTCACACACCTGGGGAGGAGGGGCAGAAGGAAGGCAGGGAGGGAGGGAGGGCTTTGGTCAGGATCTGTTGGGAAACAGAAGTGCCCCACCCAGCTGCCAGCCCAATTCCTGGCTTGGAGGAAACGCAGCCTGCCATTAGCAGGCAGGCCTAGCAACAGCCAGGGTTCCAGAGGCCACGGAGGTGTGGGGCAGGAGCAGGAGGGTTGCTCAGAGCTGGCCTGGAGCACAAGGGGGGCGGGAGGAGCAAGGAAATGACTGGATCAGTGCAAGAAAGGAAAGCCACAACTCCCTTGGACTCACACTGCCAAAATATTTGTCCAGCAGCTCCACGTATCGATGGATAAGTTCCAGGGTGATCAGCTCATTGTCCTGCCCCTCGATGGCACAGCAGAAGTACAGGCTGGCATACCTGGGCCGGAGAGGAAGGAGTCACTCTCTTGCCCCCACAGCATCCCCCCCTCCTGCTGAAGCATCCAGCAGCATTCGGGGGGGGGGGGAGAATGGGGGACCACCAAGAAAGCCCTGCATTCGTATTAGCCAGAGCCCTTCAGAGACTTCAACGGTCCTCTCTTCTCAAGGCTCTTAACGTCTTTGGGATGCAGCCCACCCCAACCGGCGCAGCAACCCCCTCCTCAGCAGGGAAGGAGGTCTGTCCAGAGCGGCATTGGGGAAGGGTAGCCACCTTTCCTGTTCAGCCCAGCCGTCTGCAGCAGGACCCGGGAGGCAGAAGGCAAGAGAACGGAGCCCTTGCTGCCCCGAGAACCCCCCACCCCCAACAGGAGGGGAGTGGGTAGGGCTCGGCCATCTACAGTCCCCCAGAATGAACGGGAAGGAGCAGGAAAGCACAGGATGTGGCTGTAGTAGGCATCCCTTGACTCTTCTCACCCGGGGGAAGCAAGGCCTTCCTGGGGGACGCTCCTGTTCCCCAAATAACCAGGCTGCTTCTGACTCATAGCCCAGGCAAGGCCTATGGAGGAGCAGACCCCCTTCAGGCTTCCACCAGCTGCTCCTCCAAGAGATGCAGAGAGGAAGCCAGGTGTGCAGAGGCCGCAAAGAGGGGGCCCTCTCCCACTGTCTCCCAGAAGCTGCCCCCCCCCAGGAGGCAGGGAGAGGGGCCTGAGGAGGCCTCACAGGCCAGTTGCCCACTCCTCCTCCTCCTCCTCCTCCTCTTCTCCCGGGAAGAGAGAGTCACCTTTTGTAAACCACCTTCAGGTCCCTCCATTCCAGGAAGCTGCACATCTTGGGCTTGCGGGCCAGCACCACCTGCATGAGCTCCCGCACCACCTTCTTCTTGTCCTTGTCGGAGGTGGCCAGGTACCACTTCTGCAGGCGCAGCTTCCCTTGCCGGCTGAAGAGCAGCATGAAGCGCATCTGCAGGGCACAGGGGGGGCGGGGGGGGTCAGCGCCCCCAGACCCTCCTGGGCAGCCCCGAGGTCGCCCGTTCACGTGGGGGGAGGGGGGCAAGGGAGGCCCAGGAGGGGAAGTGCTGAGAGCCCGGGGGCGGGAGGGGCACCCTTCTACTCCCCATGGAGGAGCCCAGGGGGGGCGGGAGCAGCGGGGAAGGCCCCGAGGGGGCAGCGCGGAAGAGGAAGGCAGCCTGACGGACGCGGGAGGGGCCAGAAAGCCGCCACCCCCCCCAAATAAAGCTCCCCCAGGATCTCGGGGAGGGGGGGAATAAGGCGGCCCGGGGAAGGGGGCCCGCCAGAGGCCCCGCTGCTTCCGCCTCGCCTCGCCCGTCCGCAGGCCCCGGAGAACCGCACCCGCCGACGCCGGAGCCACGCGAGCTTCCTCGGGCGTCTCCTGCTCCCCGGGCGGCGCCCTATCCCCCTTCCCGCCCTCCTTCCTCACCATGGCGGCAGCGGCGGGGGGGGGGCGTCCCAGGCGGGCCCGGCAGCCGCTTCCTCTCCGCCCTAACCTGCCCAGGTGCCTCCGGCCGCGCATGCTCATAGCGCGCACTTCCGGGCCCGGGCGGTTGCCGGGAGACGCGGGAGACGCCCTGCCGTGACGTCAGCGGGAGCCCTCCCGGCCGTCCCGCCCCAGAACCCCGGAGAGGCGGGGCCCGCGTTCTCCCCGCCCCCTGCAGTCGCCTCCCCGCCCCCTCGCTCCAAAGGGCGCGTGGCCTGCAAAGCACGCGAGTCAGTGGGGGTGGCAGTGCATTTTTTTAATGTACAAAAATAAGACAAAATATCTGCATATATTAAGTTTCTCTTTAGTCCCAAAGTGCGTCTAGTCCAGACCGAGCCCCAGAGTTCCAGAAGGGGAAGAGGGAGCGGCTCCCTGGTGCAGGGCGAAGGGGCTGTGCCCTGGCGAGGCTGGCATCCACGGTGGCCCCTTCTCTCTCCAGGCATTCCTTCAGGGCGGCTGGCAGAGCTCCCCTGAGCCTGCAGGCCCCCTCCTGCCTAGACCATCGTTGGCCAGCGCCTGGTTCTCGCGCAAGTGTCCTAGATGCCAGAAGTGGTGGGGCATGCCAGGGAGAAGGCCCAGCAGAAGCGACTTCCACGAGGGTACTGGTGGTAGATCATCCGGCTGGCATGGAGGTCCTCTTCACTTCAGAGGGAGGCCCAGCGGCCGGGAGGACGCTCAGGGCTCCATCACCTGCCCCATGAAGAGGATGGTGCCTATGGGAGGAACAGAGAAGCTACGGGAGGCCAGCAGCGGGTGGGAAGGCAAATCGGGGGCTCTTCCTTCACTGGGGGGCGGGTACAGAATGGGCCCAGGAGCCTCCCGGGCTGGCCTAAAACAGCCCCAGGTACCAGAACATGCTCCCTGCACACCGGCAGCCTCCAGCTGAGGCAGGACCATGGCTGGAGGGAGGTAGCACTCTGGCTGCCCACTTGGATCTCCGGCTAGCTATCCAGGCGAAAGAGGCACAGTAGGGGGGTGCGGGGGGGGACACTCTAGTCCCAGGGTCCATCTCTGAGCTGCCGCCCTCACCAGAATGGGCAGGAGAGACCCAAACAGGGTCCCCACCCTGAAGGCCTTCCCTGCGGCTCAGATTGGCTGGGTTGCAAAGCGGCTCCACCCTAAACCTGGGTCACCCGAGCCACGGCTGCGTTGGCATCACAGGAGTGCCAAGCAAATCTATCCTGTGAAGGCTTAGCACAAGAACCAGTTCGCATAACAAGCGGTGCCACCCAGTTTACCCTCTGGCTAACTTTGGAAAACTCCTGCGGCTGCTGGACTGAAACAAGGAGTGCTGGAAACTCTGGCTGGCACATGGGCAGCAGAGCCCCCTCTGGCGCTGGGAGGGTGGGGTCCTGGTTGAAGGGAAGCCCTCCTTCATGTGATGTGGGGGGAGGGAGCGGGTCGATTATTCCTTGGGCTCGTGCAGCCCCTTTGGAAGAGCCCCTGAAGTCTCAGGCGGGAGGAAGGGTCCTCGGGAGGGGGCCTTACCGGTTGGGTTGTGCCGCACAACAAAAAGGAACGGCCGGTCCAGCACTATCTCCAAGGGCGCCATGCGGGAATAGACGATGGCCACTGGAAGGGAGGGAGGAGGGGGCCTCATTCAGCAGCTTCCCCTTTGACTGGCAGGTTCAGGGAGCGGGAGCAGCACCCTCCTCCCCCCGCCCCTCCGGGCAGAGTGCCTGGCCCCTCACCTCCTCCTGAGGCTCCACTTCAGAGCAATCTCCCCACCCCCACCCCCCACCCCGGGTGCATGTTAGGAAGCCTCAAAGAGTTTGTGAGTGAGTGAGTGTGTAGTTTCTCCTCCGTCAACAGAACCGGGCAGAGAAAGGCCCCTGCAGTGCCCCAGGGCACCCACCTGTGGCAGAAGAGGCCTCGGTGCCACTCTCATTCACCTCAATCTTCACTTTCTGCAGCGCCCGAGACACAAAGAGGCCATCCTGCACTGCAAAGAGAGGGCGGGTCAGTGAGCACGGTTGGCTCCCAAGCAGTGGTGAAATTCAAAAATTTTAACTATCGGTTCTGTGGGCGTGGCTTGGCTTGGCGGGCGTGGCAGGGGAAGGATACTGCAAAATCCCCATTCCCACCCAACTTCTGCAGAACCGGGCAGGAACCTGCTGGATTTCATCCCTGCTCCCAGGTTCTTTACATGGGCAGCACCTCTCTCTTATGCAGGCCCAGTGGTGGTGGTGGGCAGCTAAGCCACAGCTGGATACAGACTGCCTGCCTGCTTCAGCCAGGGCTGTCAGGCCTCTCTCACGCCAGGGCTGATGGGCTCCAGGGAAAGCACTCTATGCGCACCCAGAGACCTGATACTCCTCTTCCTGGGTTTGGGCCTTAGCCCCGCCAGGCTCCCTGGAGCCAGCCGGCGCGCAGCCGGTGCCCACCCTGGGGGATGACAAGCCAAAAGCGGCATAGAGGAGAGACCCCAACCTGAGAGACGGCTGAAGTTGGCCTTCTCACAATCAAACATGTCCGTCACGTTCAGGGCCTCCAGTGGCGCACGGAGGTCAACTTCGCTCTCCAGAGAAAACCTACAGAGAAGGAAAGGTCAGTGAGGGGCTGAAGGGCTTCTGCGGGGTTGGTGGCCTGAGCTTGTCCCGAGCGTCCCCTACTTGGGTAAGATGAGGAGCCGGGTCACGGCGGACATGTTGCTTTTCCACTCTGCGATGAGGCGGGGGTCGACCGCAGCCACCAGGGCCGAGAGGGGGGCGTCCCGCTGGAAGGGGCTAGCAATGAGCATGCTCAGCATCTCCCCCTGGTAGGGCAGTTCGATGACATCGTAGTCCCCCTGCTCTGGGGTGGAGAATTCGCCTGGGAGAGAAGGGGGGTAAGGTGCTCTTAAAGAAGCTCCCTCCAGCTGGCTCAGGCCCAAGAGCCAAAACTGCCCCCATCGCTCCTCACCGTAGTTGAATTCGGCCATCTGTTCCATCATGGGGACCACGACGGTGCTGCCATCCAGCTTGTGGAAGACACGCTGGCGAGTGGCAGCCTCCGGAAAGGGAAGCCGCCAGAGGCCTTTGAAGTGGATGGCGTTCACCAGCACCAGGCGTGTCAGGGCACCCAGGGAGCCCTCCTGCAGGAAGCCCCGGATCATCCCTGAGAAAGCAGAGGCGGTCAAGGGAGGGGGCGGCTGGGCAAGCTCTCCTTCCAGGCTTAGAGGCCCTTTGACTTCAGCCCTGGCCAGAATCCAGCGCCCCACCTGGCTTTTCCAGCCGGGGGACCCAGGGTAGAGTCTGCCTGGTCTCCCGAGGGAGCCCTCCCTGCCGCTGCTCACCATTGGTGTGCTGCTCCACCCAGGCATTGATCACTTCGCGTGCCCGGGCGCTCTCCGAGAAGTCCACCTGCTTGACCATCTGGTGGAAAAGTCGTCGGAAGCGCAGCATGAAGGTGGGTGCCAGGGGCAGGTCACGCTGCACAAACAGGGCGTCTGCCATCTGCACCACGTCCTTGCTCCAGGGGTCGCCCAGGGTCTTCTGCAGCAGCCCCAGGGCTCGTGGGACGCCCCATTCTGGGGGTGGGGGAAGAGAGTGCACTCAGTTCTGCTGGAGCCAACAGCCAGGCCCTCTCCTGACCTACCAGGGATGGGCAGCTGCTCTGTGGGGAGCAGAGTTGGCCTGTAGGAGGGCGAGGTGGGCCTTCCCCCCCCCCAGATGCTGCCCTGGACCCCAGCCCGCTTTCATTCAAAGAGCCCCAGAGCCTCCCTAGGCATTTCAGGCAGCCCCAGGAGCTCTCCTGGCCCACCTGCTCCCAGGTGCAGGTTGAGAGGTCAGGCGCCCAAGTAGGCTGCCCCTCCCCCGGATCCCCTTCGGACCAGAAAGCAAGTGCCAGCCCCTCCCCGCTGCAGCCACTCACCTCTCAGGCCAAAGCCCATGGCGGCCTTGATCTGGGCCCGGGTCTTCCCCTCCGACGCCGCCTGCAGCATGGCCACCACCGAGGCCGCGCCGTGGGGGGAGAAGGCTAGGTTCTGCTCCTGGGAGGACTTGGACGCTTCCCGGAACACCCGCATCCCGAAGTCCGTGGAGAGCTGTGCCACGCGGGCCCCTTGGCGACCAGGAGGGGGAAGCGCGGCATGCGAGAGGGCCAGGCAGACCACGGAGAGCAGGGACCACAGCTCCATCCTGCCGGGAGAGGAAGGCGGTCAACCGGCGCGTGGGGGGGGGGGGGGTGTGCCGCCTGCCTCTTATCCCAGCTCAGAACCGGCCCGCCGGGATCCCCCAGCCCCGTCCTCTGAGCAGGAGCGACGGCACCTCCTCCGCCAGGCCGGCCGGGAAGAAGCGGCCGTCAGTTGGGCTAATGAGGGAGGCGTCCCCGTTGCTTACTCGGCTCCCTGGCGGCTCCTGGACTCGGTGCCGGTGCGCTCCCGCCGCCCCGCGCTTGGCTTTATAGGCGCTGCGCCCGCCGGCCAGGAAGCCGGGATGAAGTCAGCGGCGGGCACCGCCCCTCCTCCCGCCCCCGCCGCCCCAGCAGCCAGACTGGCACGCGGCCCGGGCGGAGAGCGAGCCCGCCTCCCCGAGCAGGCCGGCCTCCCTCCATGGCCCCCGGGACCTTCCTCCCGGGAGGGGGTCTCCGGCGGGACCCAACACCCCGCAGCCTTCTCCCGAGGGTAGGATGCGCGACGGAGATGGCTGGAATGGAGCCTCTGCAGACGCCGCGGGACAGGCTGGGACGGCCCGGGAGGGATCGGGGCATCCGGTCTGAGCCAGCCTGGCGCTGCAGCTGCCGGAACGGCCGAGGCGATCCTGGGCTGACTCCGCCCGGGCGCTAAAGCTGACTCGGTCCTCTCCGGCCTGCGCCCACCGGAATGCAGCTTCAGTGCCCGTTTCCAGTTGCCCCAAGGCAAGGGGCACGGGAGGGGCTGAGATTGGCAGGCGGGGTTTGGATGAAATCCTGGAAGACAAGAGCTAGAGAAGGGAAACGGCCTTGGGGCTCTTGGAGTGGGGAGCGTCAGTGGGCAAGACAGCTGTCCAGAAAGGGAAGCCACACAATCCCCTTTGTCTGGGAGATTCCTGCTCTAGGCAAGGGTGGGCTAGGTGACCTCCAGGGCCCCTCCCAACCGGAGGAATCTATGAAAGGAGCCTTTCCTGGAGCTGGGCCCGAAGTTGACTCTTGTTCCAGGTGCGTGTCAAAGGGGCCATTCTGAGGGTTGCAGTCCCTGGGTTGCAAGGGGCAGAAAGACCACCCCTCCCCAGCCTGGAGGTTTCCTCTTGGGCACTGGACTCAGGCTGTAAAGGTTCAGGGAAGGATTGCTGCTCTCCCCCCGCCACTACCACCCCCCGCGTGTTTTGCAATCTTGATTCAGCGCATTTCAGCCCCTGCTGCTCATCAGCCGCCTTGGGATGATGATGCAGCCTGAAGTGGCCGATGCTGCGGTGGCGGATTCCCCCTGCTGGGCCAGGATGAACCCAGTCTCCTCTTGGCCACATCGTCATCATTCCTGAACGCCTGGAATCTCCCAAACATGGGGGTGGGAGGGCAGCACGGGCCAGGAAGTGGGGAAGCCCCGCTGGCCCAGGCAAGGAAGGGTCAGGAACAGGGCACTAGGCACTCCACGTGCCCTCTGCGTTGCTGGCACCATGGGCTGTTCTCCCACACGTCAGTCCTATGTACAGCAGCAGCTGGGTGCCCTGCGGCGATGGTGGGCGGGAGGGGAAGGACAGCCTGGAGGCACTATTTCCACCAAGAGCCCCTGCTGGACAGTCAGCACGCTGCTGCTCTTTTGAGCGTGCGGGAGTGGCCAGCTGGAGGACATTCCAAGCTAAGTAGTCACCAGTCAATAAGCCCACCAGGTTCCCAGGCCCAGGAGGCAATGGGGACTGGGAGGTCACCATCCAAGCAGAGTAGGGCCCTGAAACAGGAGGAAACATGGCAGCTTGAGGCACCAGCACTGGGAGAGCCCTTGCTCTGACCTTGGCCTGGCCTTCTGAGCTCCTTAGCCTTATGACCCCATGAAGACTGACCCCCCTCACACCTCCCCTCCCTTTCTGCTGACCCCCGATTCTCCATGGTCACTCCTCATAGTTTAGGGCAGCGGTTCTCAACCTGTGGGTCGCGACCCCTTTTGGGGTCAAACGACCATTTCACAGGTGTCGCTGAGACCAGTGCAGCTCTAAACTTTGGACTCCACTTCGCGTTCCTTGAAATCCCCACGGATGGGCTCCGGAATGGCCGCGCAGAGCGTTGCCGCGGCTCCACACTGTAAAAAACAGGTGTGCGCGCGCACTCCCTGTACAATTAGCCTCGGAGACTTCGTAATGGAGGGAAAGTGTTCCTGCGAGGGAGGAAGGGGCTTAGGTTTATGTTTTCCACGCCGCTGCCAGGTACTTTTAACTTTATCTAAATCCACAACCGGACCTGTCATCAAGAGCCAAGCTGAGGAGCCCGAATTGGCCCCATTCGCACAATGAAAACCTGCTTGTAAAAGTACCATAAACCATGCAGAAAGGAAAAGGGGCCTTGGGCTGAGCCACATGGGGCGTGGGAAAGAGGGGTGCAAGGGAGGGCAGCCTGTGTGGATCAGGCTCCAGATCCTTCGGTGAGCCACTCGCAGGGCGGGAGGGTCCTGGTCGGGGGTACCCAGCAAGCACCGGGACCAGCCTCCAGCAGCCATTGCCACCTAGCTCTCCCCCAGGTGAGCCCTTCTGGGTCACATTGCGGCAGCTGCTCCTTCAGAGCTACCGGGCAAATGCAGTCAGGCCTGGGGCTGACAAGCCAAGTCAGGCTCAGAGGGCGCTCCGGGTCGAGCCCTGGCCCAGTGGCTGGGCTCAAGCGCCAGAAATTCCAGGGCCCGCCTCCCTTGGGCCGCTGCTCTGGCACTCGGAAGCAGGATCCCTCTGGTTCCTGGGGCAGCCTGGCCAGGAAGTGACCTGCCCTTCAGCGATGGGAGAGCGACAGTTGGAGAGGGACTGGGCGCCTGCCCCCTCCCATGCTGGCAAGGGTGTCCACCCACAGCGGCCTCTCTCCCTGCGCTGCCCCCCCCACCCCACATGCCCTCTGGGGCTGCTGTCAGCCGAGAAGGAGCCCCTGGTCCAGCCATCTGCCTCCAGGGGGAAATCTCAGGCAGCCCTTGGAAGAGCTGCACCATCCCCTCCTCTCCCCTTGCTAGGGATAAGCGTTTGGGGAGATCCGGGGGCGCCATCTTTCGGAAGGGGGCTTAAACGTGATTTTGTGCAGATCCAAATTTGGAGGGGTGTCTTTTGCAGGAGCTTCCCTGGGTGCTTCCCAGCGCAACTCCAACTCAAGGCGCTCCCAGATACCTTGGGGCCAGGATGTTTGATGGACACCCCCCCCCTCCCCAAGCATCACCTCAGGCAGGATGGCAGGGAATGTCACAGTAAGGGAGAGGGGAGGGAGGTCTGGTGAAACCCGGGAAAAGTGCCTTCTGTGCACTGCCCACCCCCCCTTGGAAGGTATCTTACCAGAGGTAAGATTGCCCCCCCCCCGCATTCCTATGGCTTTTCAACCAGGTCTTAAAATGTGTGGGGGTGTCAGTGGGGACCCCCATTCGGGGACAATCAAGGTGGCTGTTTGATTCTGTTGATGCCACAGGTTAGAGTGGGGGCTAAATTGTGAATTTTTAGCTGGATCTTTAATATTACACACTCCCAGAGTAACTGAGCATATAAATTAGTCTGATAAATAAAGTAAGAGAGGCCTCTGTGAGCTGAGCCAGTCCAGGAAAAGGCTGTTGTGATGACTGGGCTTGAGTGGAGTTTCCAGCAGGCGCCCCCAGCCGATCCTGTCTTGGGGGGGAGGGGGGGCGGGAGCACCATGACTCACGCGCGTCTCGGAATTCCCTTTGACCTCCGGGTGCCCCGTGCCCGGCCTTCTCCTCTGCCCAAGTCCTCTGTCGCTCTTCCTGTTTGCTTCTCCCGCAGAGGCCCCGGGGGCCAGGTGTTTCCTCTGCCCCCAGGCGCTTCCTGGAGCTCTTGGGCCAGGCCAAAGGGAGCTCCGGGAAGGGGGGGGAAGGGGTTGTCCCTCCTGAAGGCTCTTCGGCTGCCTCTTGCTTGCTGTCTCTGGGACCTTTTGAGAGGAAAGGGGTCCAGAAGGGCAGTCCTCAGCCCACCTTCTGGGCTCCCTGCCATTGCACATTTGCCAGGGTGTCCCAGCCAGCAGACAGCACCCAGGGCAGAGGGGGGGGGGCAGCAGGCACCGCCTGTATCACCCACAAATGCCAGGCTCTGGTGCCTCCTCCTCCTCCATCTGTCCTTCGAGGGGCCCTCTGTCACTCGCGGCCCATCACACAAGCCCCCCCTGCTTTGCCTGCCTCTACCCACCTGACCTCTGACCTCCGCATCTTCGGCCCAGCCATCTCAGTGGGAGGGGTCATTTCACTGTTCTCCCCCCCCCTTTGCAACTGTAGGGCTGGGCCCAGACGTGTGGGCCCCCAGCACCTCCAAGTCAGCCCCCGTGGAGTCAGACAGCCCCTCCCTCCCAGCCGTTTCAGGCAGCCGACTCCCAGCACCAGGAGCTCAACGTGACTGGCCCCCTGGGGGAGGGGAGGGGAGTACTGAGTCATCCCTGCAGAGGAAGAGGCTGCGGCCCAGAAAGGCAACACGGAAACAGCAGCCCCACAGACCGGCCTCCCCTCCTGCCCATCAGAGGGCCCTGCTGGGTGCAGCTTCAGGGACACCACCAGAGCGTGCAGGAGGGCCCTTGTGGGGCCCTGGGGGGGGGGTTGAAGGTCAAGCTTCTGCTCGGGGGTCATCCCTGCTTCTGAGTTGCCCCTCCAGCCAGTCTCGCAACATGGAGACTAGCTGGATGGGCACAGGATGGCCCTCTCCCTTCTGGGCTGTCCGTTTCCTGGGTAAAAGTGGAGCAGGGCCTCCAACCTGGCAGGATGTGGGCATTTGGCAGAGTTGGCTTACTGTATGAAGTACAACCCTAATGGATTCTGGGTGGGGTGCAAAAAAAGCCCCCAAGTGCATTAATAAAACCCTCCTCCAAATACCTCCAACTCCCCCCTTCAGACAAGGGCCGATGAATGGGGAGCCCTGGTGGCACGGGGGTTGGAGCGCAGCATTGCAGGCTAATCCTGCTGATTACCGGCGACCAGCATTTGGGAGTTCGATCCTAACTGGCTCAAGGTTGACCCAGGATGGAGCCTTCTGTCCTTCCAAGGTGGGTAAAATGAGGACCCAGATTGTTGGGGAAGGGGCGAGAGGCTGACTCTGTAAACCGCTTAGAGAGGGCTGCAAAGCACTGTGAAGCGGTATATAAGAGCTATTGCTATTGCCCAACTAGAAGAGAGGCCTGCGTTCAGAGGGCCCATGGAGGAGGGGGAGGCCCTCTGGAGACAGACCACCCTGCAGACCACCAGGGGGCCACCAGAGTCTAAGAGCTGCCTTTGGCAGGGGGAACCTTGGGGGGCTCGTGGCCTCTGCCTTCCATGCAGCAGGCTTGCAGCTCCTGCCTGCTCCCGTTGACCCGTGCCCATGTATGATTTGGGGCCTGAGGAATGGGCAGCTGTTGGCCTTCACTGCTTAGGGCCTGCCAGAGGCATGAGGGTCCTGCCCACCCTGCCCTGCCTCCAATGCTCCCCATTGGCTCCCAAAGAGTCTGAATGGCAGATTGCCCAGCTGCAACCACACGTAGGAATTGAAGGTTATGCAACTGGTTGGGTAACTTGCGGCTGGCCTGATGCGCACATTCCATTGTGTGTCACACAAAGCAGGGTGGTTCCTCTTTTGATTTCAGGATTATTTGCTGATCAAAAGCCTCCAAAGGAAGTTAATGGTTACAACACCAGCTCAGCACTTCGGAAGAAAATAGGCCTGGGGGGGGGGGGGCTGCCCATTCCCTGGATGGCAGGAAGCCCCAGCTGGTCCTCTGGCTGAAAGCAGCAGGGCAGGGAACGGGCAGGAGCAAGAGCCCTGGCAGGTGGGAGGAAGGCCCCTAAAAGACCCCAAATCAAATCAGCGTCTAAGTCAGAAGTGGAAGTGGCTGCTGATGCCCTGCTACAGCCTTTGGGCCACTGCCTGGGAGGGAGGGAGGGAGGGGGCATCCCCTGGTTGGTGATTTCCAAGGGTCCCTGACTTCCCTCCCCTCCTTTGAGCACCCTGGCAAATCCCCTCCCTTGGACATTTCTCAAACTCCTCTTGGGGCGCTCAGCCTGTGCTGATCCCCACCCACCCACCCCTGGTTTGAGTGGCAGGGGGTTTCTGGCTGTGGGGCAAGCCCTTGGTGGAAGAGCCCAGGACCTGGGTGTCTGCAGCACCACCTGCTCCAGATGGAATCCACCCGTCAAGGCAGAGCAGAGCTGGGAATCCCCAGGAAGCCGCTAAAGGACTTGGAGGCAGGGAGGGAATCTTTCCAGTCTACTTCTCTTCCCCTGTGGCTCAAGGCAGCCTCTGCCTCATTTGGCTGCTTGGATGCTTCAGCCCCTTTTCCCCAGAGGGAGCCACTGCACCAGAGCCTCTTCCTGGCCCTGCGGGTAGGGTGGGGGAGGTGGGGCCTGCGGTGTGTCCCTGCCTCTGGAGCAGTTGGGGGAACGTCCCAAAGAGGGGAAAAGGCCACGGGGGGGGGGGGGGGGAGGCACCTACTGGGAGAAGGAGGACTTAGTCATAGAGGCGCTGTTTGTGTTGTCTGTCTCTTAGCAGCAGGTGCTCCAGGCCAGCTGCAGGCAGCGTCACCCTCTCAACCACACCTGACCGGCCTGCCAATCATTCAGAGCATCAATTAATAAATGAAACAACCAGAGCAATGTTTTACAAATTGTTTAGGAAGATAATTTCTTCTAGCATAGCAATGCCTTTAAAAAAAGAATGAACGAACGAATGATTTAAAGTACCATACAGCCACACAATTCACACATGGATGACTCCGGGCAGCTTACAACATTAACACCCCCAACCTATGTATGTGGCTGATCCAACCCATATACTTCCTCCCCCCACCCTGCTAGAAATGCAGAATTAGTGCATCCTTCAACAAAAGGAGAAGGGGAGCAGGGCTGATCTGGGGGAGGGGAGAGGGGGCTCAGAAGGAAAGCCCTTATTGGCTTGCTGGGATGACCTTTGACCCCCCTCCCCATTCTTCCCTGCAGTGTCAGCGACATGACATGGTGTACCAAACTGGTGGGACCAAAGCGAGTTGGGGCAGAGGTCCTCCCGATGGGGAGGGGGGGGCTCTTCTTTGCTTCTGTAAACCCCCTACCTGTCCCCTGAAAAAATGGCTTGGGAACAGAGGCCCAGCCCCACAAAGCCCAGCCCCACCTTCAACCCACAGCTTCAGAGAATCCCAGAGGAGTGTGCCCTCTGGTGGCTCCAGAAGGCGCTGCGCACACAGCCAATCCTGCCGGCCTCTCTCTGCTGCCAGCTCCAACCATTTGAAAGCGGAAGACCAAGGGAGGCATTCTTTTTTTATATATGTAAAGTATTTTTTTTTATTTTTTGTTCTCTATATACAATTATAGGTATACATTCACAAAGTTATTATTCTTTTTTTTTACAGTCATGGTTCTTATACATTTGTCATTCCATTTATAGAATTATAATGTTCCATTTGGGTCGCTTTGTTTACCACCCCTTCCCCCTGTTTTGACACCACCACCTTTTCCCTTTCTTTTCTCCCTCCCTCCATTCTCTACTTTCTCCTTTCCTCCTTTCCCTTCCTCCTTCCCTTCCCTCTCCCCTCCTCCTCCTCCTCTTCCCCTTCCTACCCTCTCTCCTCCTCTTTCTCCCCTTCTCCTTCCATCTTCCTCGCCTCGTATCTTCCTTCCCTCCTTTTTTTCTCTCATCTCCTTTCCTCTCTTCCTTTCTCTCCCTCCCTCCCTTCTCTACTTTCTCCTTTCCTCCTTTCCCTTCCTTCTTCCCTTACCTCTCCCCTACTTCTCTCTACCCCTGCCCCTTCCTACCCTCTCTCCTTCTCCCTTCCATCTTCCTCTCCTCGCCTTCTCTCTTCCTTCCCTCCTTTTCCTCTCATTTCCTCTCCTCCTCTCTTCCTTTCTTTTTCTATTGTTGCAGGTGTCTCTTCCAGCTCTTCATTTATATTTCCCTGGGGTGGTATTTCTGCAAATCCAAAAATCGTAGAATATCATTTCTTGTTCCTTTTCCTTCTCTCTTCTCTCTCTCTTTTTAAAAAAGAATATTTTGGACAGACAAAGACAGACAACACATAACGCATAGAACCTTCTTCAATCACACACAGCCTGTCGCTTGGTTGCACAGTTTTTGTGCATCATTTCCATAGTCCTCACTTTCAATTGTATATAAAATCACAAACTATCAATCTAGTATGTATGTATACATTAGTATCATTGTACATCATTTATTTGACTATAATTATTATTCCTTCATTTTGAACGAAATATTCTACGTATTGGATTCATTTATATTATAACAATTCATTACATCATCCTAAATCTATTCAATGATCATATACCTTTGTATTGTTATCTGTATCATTCTATTATTCTTATATTAATAAAAATTCTCCAACGTTTTTCATTTCCATGTTTTTTTATCTAACCACTGGTAAAATAAATCCCATATCTTATAAAATTGTCCATCTTCTTGTTCTCCAATTTCAAATGTAAATTTACTCATTTTAGCACCTTCCATTATTTTCTGAATAACTTCCTCCTGCGTTAGTATTTTTTCATTTTTCTAATTTTTTGCAAATACAATTCCAGCTGCCGTTAACACGTTTACAGTCAAATATTTCAAGTCTCTATTGTATATTTCCAGTAATAGTCCCAATAAAAAAATCTCAGGTTTAAAGTCTATATGTTTCTGAGTCATTTTTTCCAACCAAGTGTGGATTTTAGTCCAATATCTTTTAGCTTCTACGCATGTCCACCGCATATGGTAGTATGAATCCTGTATCTGATGACATTTCCAACATTTTTCTGATTTGTCCTTGAACATTCTTGCTGTTCTGGCCAGGGATAAGTGCCAGAATAAAATATCTTATTAAAGTTTTCTTTATATGATGATCAAGGGAGACATTCTGAAGTCCCTGGGGGCATTCCCACAGAGCCACGTTGGCAGCTTTCCTGGACCAGAGGGCTAAAGTCAAGCAACAAGCATATTAACCCTCCCCCTCCCCCCCCAGCTTAATGCCAATGCACCCTAAGTGGCTTCAGTGGCACAGATTGCCCCGGCAGGTTCTCCCTCCCTGGTTAAAGATGCCTTTGGACCTCAGGAGGGGCAGAGAAGTCCTGAAACATGGGGGGGGGGGCGGGGCAGGAGGCATCCCAGTCAGCCGACCTAGAGATACACAGCCCAGATTTTGGCAGCCCAGTTTACATTCTGTGGGTGCCAAACCTTCACAGCCTTTGCCAGGAGTGCCCAGCGTCCTTTCAACCGGCCAGCCTCCCCTCTTGTGGTTGCTGAGGGACCTCACCATCTCCTGCCCACTGAAGACACTCCTCCCTCCCTCCCTCTGCCCAGCTGCCCTCTCCAGGAGCAGAATTTGCAGCACCCATTTCTGTCCACCCTCTGTATTCCTAGGCAGGAGTGGGGCAGTGGAAGAGCCCAGCCTTCTGGAGATCCAGCCCTTCACACAATGAGGGGTTACATGGGGGCCTGAAGACCCTCCCTCCAAACACACACACACACACATACACCCCTCAGAGCCAAACTACTGCCAAAGCGTTTCTACTCCCACCGAAAACCCTGCAGATGGGCAGTGCCCCCTGCCCTCAGGGCCTGCTCCCCGCTCACTTGCCCTGGTACTTGATCTTAAAGACGTGGACGGTGCCGTTGGTGAGAGCGGCCACAAAATGCCCGTCCCCGGCAATGGTGACCACGCGTGGCTTGAAGATGCTGTTCTCTGTTGTGAGAAAGGATCCCAGGTTCTCCCCGGCCTCCGAAAAAGCCACAACCTTGTTCAGTTCTCGAAGTACCACGTAGATGATCCCGGGGGCATCAGCGCAGACGCTGCCCGGCTGAGACTCCCTCAACTGCTCTTCTTGGTATTCGGTCACCAAATCCCCATTCCTGCCGAGCAGCACCACGCTACGTCGGTACCAGTCAGATGCCACGAATCCCTCTTTCCACCTGCCCAGGAATACCAGGGACCTGTCGTGGGAGCCCTCAGGCACAATCCTCTCCAAGAGCTGTCCTTTCATGTTGAAGACCTCCAGATGTCCTGCCACGGACACCACCACACAGTTCCCATCACACGTGGTCACTGCGTGGCTGGCCTGGCCCCCCTTGAGAGCCTTTTGCCACACAATCCCCCCCGTTTCATTTAAGACATAGAGCTGAGATCCAGCGGTGAAGACCACCTTGTTGCCCACGGCAGCTACGCTGAATGGGGCCACGTCGCCCGGCACAGGGATCGTGCCCTTGAACTCGCCCTGCACAGAGAAGCGCTTCAACTTCTTGTTCTGCTCGTCAGCCACCAGGATTTCGCCGGAGCCGAACGGGCACAAGCCCGTGATTTGTGGCCGCTTCTTGTCTGTTGGCACTTTTACCCAGAAGCTGCAGAAAAAGATGGGCTTGGGGGTCAAGCGGGGGACCTCTGGCTCGTTGGGGGAAGGAGGCCCACCAAATTCAACCAGCCCAGAGCTTCCCCCACTGGGGGCCTTTTCCTGCCTGCAGGCCTCCCCCACTTCTGCTCCCCGGAGCGGCTTCTGCTTTGCTTTCTTCTTAGCCACTTTGGCGTTGCCCTCTGGGGCGGCTGCTGTGGGCTTCTCATGGAACTCCAGGTGGAAGAGGTTGCAGCCGAAGAGGAGGTTTGGCTGGATGCGGAGCTTGGGGACCTGCACGGCGAGAGCCTCCCAAGAGAAGCTCTGCAGCTGCCTCAGCCTCTCCGAGATCATCTGCTCCAAGGAGACGATCTCCTCCTCTTGGCCCAGGTTCAACACCTTCTGGGCGAAGGCCACCGTGCTGGAGGCCACCTGCTCCTGGAAGCCCAGCTCAGAAAGCAGCAACCGAGAGGCCGCCTTCCGCTCCTCCAGGTAGCTGGAGAGTTGGGCCAGCACCTGTCCCTTGTGACTGAGCAGCTGTTCCACGGCCTTGGCACACGTCTGCTCCACCACGCTATGTATGTTCATATTCCACACCTCCATCTCCTTTATCTCCTTCTCCAGGCTGGCCTTTCCCCTGGCCATGAGCTGCACCTTCTCTGCCACCCCAGCCAAGAGGCCTGTGATGACGGGACGGCGGGCTTTGGCGGCCTCTGACAGGGATAGGCACGGGTGCTCTAGGTGATGGCCCAGGCGGCACTCCCGGCAGAGGGCAGCAGCGCAGGGAATGCAGAAATACTGCAGGTCTTCGCCCTTGTGCTCTTTGCAGCGTGCGGCCTGACGCTTCCGGATCTCTTCGTTGTACCTCCCAGAGCGGTAAGCCTCCATGTCCACCACGAGGTGGTCATGGGTAAGCCGGGAGCAACGGTGCCCACTGGCACAGGCCTGACACAGGTGGTCGGCACAATCGATGCAGTGAGACACGGCAACAGAGCTGGCATCTTGCCCAATGAGTGGGCACAGGCTGCAGGTGGCCCTGGCCTTCTCGGCTGGAGGCACCAAGTCCAGGAGGCCATTGATGAAGAAGTTGGTCTTCAAACCTTCAATGCCGGCTGGGAGAGGTACCGGCTCGCGGCATTCAGGGCACCGCAGCTCCCGCTTTGACCCACCCAGCAGCTTCTTCAGACAGTCCTGGCAGTAGCTGTGGAGGCAGGGTAAGATTTTGGGCTGGCAATAGTGCCTCAGGCAAATGGTGCAAGTCAGGAAGCTGCTGGAGAGGGTCTCCCAGAGAGAGGATGCGTTGGCAGCCATCTGCCCCCCTTCCATTCAGAGAAGCAGGGATGAAGGCCAAGGCCACCCTGGGCTGCACCTGGAAGGGAAGGAGGGAGTGGTGGGACCAAATCAAGCAGACCCCCTCATCCCCACCCCTGGCCTGCTCTGGCAGTGGCTGTGGGAACCTGGTGGGGCCATAAAGCAGAAGGGCCAGCCTGCTTTCAGCCCCAGGGAGAGGGAGCTGAAGGTCAGGAGCTGAGACCACCAAGGAAAGCCAGGGGTCAGGGAACTCCCTTGCCCTCCCAGGGAACCAGCTCTTCTTGCAAGTGGAAAGCCTTCTGGCAGACTCAGGAAAGCCCCTTCCCCTTCAGGAACTCCCAGCACCTGCCCCCAACGCTTTATCTCCCCCCCCCCCGCCCCACGGAACAACAGAGTGGGAAGGGACGGTGGGGGTCTATGGATCCAGCCCCCTGCTCCAGCAGGAGGCCCTAAAGTTTAAACCAAGGGTGTCCCGTGGGCAGAGGGCAGAGAGGCGGGCCTCCGAGTCTCCAAAGTTGCCGCCTCCCCTGCGGTGGAAGACTAAGAGCCGTCCAGGGCTGCCAGGTCCCACCTGGGCTACACCTTGGGCTGGGGGGGCTCCTCCTCTCCTCACCTGGTGGAGAAACCTGGGGAGCTGCCGCTGCCTGTCACCCGCGTGGACTTCGTGGCCGTGCGCTGGGTGGAAGCAGAAACGAAAGCAAGAGAAGCTCCCCCCGAGGCTCGGAGACGCATGGAAAAGGCGGAAGGGAACGGAGCCCATGGCTTGGGGTGGGGCCGCTCCTCCCCTCCCCCCCCCCCCGCAGCCGCCTTGCCTCCCGTGGCCTTTCCTGACAGCCCAGCCAGGAGGAGGGCCTCGGGGGCTGCTCAGGGGGGGGGGGGAGGTGTCTTGCAGAGAAGGGTCCCCTGCGAGGGAGCCCTGGGACGCCTGGGGGGCGGGGAGCCTGCTTGCCCTGAGGAGGGGGGAGGCACTTTGGGGCAATAAGAAAAGCCCAGCCACTCTGGAAAGCCTGGCAGACCCTCCCCGAGGGCTCCTTCCGTCCCATCCACTCCGGCTTTTACACTGACCCGGGCTCTTTGCCCTGCCAGAGCCTGGCCATCGGGTGGGGGCGGAGATGCAGGCGGGGCCCCCCTGGCCTAGAAGGGCTGGGCTCATGCTCGGGGGAGGGGGGGGTCCTCACCAAGCCCCCCTCTCCCTAACCCCGCTTTCCCCCTTGGCTTGTGGAGGGGCTCGAGTGCTGCTGGGGAGCCACGGTTGCCCTGGAATAAAAGGGGCGAGTCAGAAAAGGGCCCCCAGGCTCCCCGGGCGAGGTTGCCGCCTCCTCCTCTGCAGCCACCCAGGGGTTAATCTGTATGCGGGGGCGGGGCGGCACAAGGGGAACCCGAGTCCTCGCTTCCTGGCAGGGGGGACGGGGGGGGGACTTTTGCCTCAGTCGTCCCTTCTGAGGGCAGTGGTCGCGTGGGAGGGGGGGAGAGAGGGCGCAGGGCTCCCTGGCCCTGAGACCAGCAGCGCTTGGGAGTGGGGGGGGGGGGTGGGAGAACTGGGAGGCCGGGCGTCCATGGAGGGCAGGATGGGCGGAGAGGGTTAGGAAGCTGAGCTGATATTTCCTTTTTCTAAACTGCTGACCACCCTCAGATTTGTCAGAACGGATAGAGAATTGACATTCTACACAGGATGATCCACTTTTCACATTTCACCCTGGAAACAATGTGGAGAAGAACAGGATCTGCGGTGAATGTCGATTTGAAGCGGCTGGATTGAGGCTGATTGCTGGAACCGTTACAGTAAATCAATCGATCAGGAAGTAAATCTCGGCTGTCAGGTCTGTTGATAGAGAAAGGGAAGAAAGCAGCAGACCATTTCCCAGGTCACCTTACACAGATGGTTTACCAGAACAGCAGAGATGGAAGGGACCTCGGAGGTCTTCTAGTCCAGCCCCCTGCTCGAGCAGGTGACCCTCTGCCATTCCGGACAAATAGCTGTCCAGTCTTTTCTTGAAGCCTTTCTGTGCTTGAGCACCCACAACTTTTGGAGGCAAACAACTCAACCGCTTAATTGTTTTAACTGGTCAGGAAATGTCTCGTTATTTCTAGGTTGTTCTTTTCTGTGGTAGGTTTCTACCTGTTGCTTCTCGTCCTGCCTTCAGGGGCTTTGGAGAATAGCTTGCTTGACCCCCTCTTCTCTGTTGGCAGCCCCTTCACTATTGGAAGACTGCTAACATATCATAGCTAATCTTTCCCTTCCTTAGACTAGACATGCCCAGTTCCTGCAGCTGCTCATTGTGTGTCTCAAAAGAGCTTTTTTTTAAAAAAAAATATTTACAAACATGTAAAATACACACACACAAAACTTAGAGGTACACCACTTTTACACAATACAATACGAACAGGAGCTTCCTGTTCTTTCTAATAGCAATTGCCAATCGATATCGCTCACCTTATATTGTTTCCCCTTCTATTATATTTCATTTGTATTTCACCATTCTTAACCTTCTTATCTTACTCCTCTGCCTGCTGTATTGGCTGATTACCTCTAGTAAATTTAAACCACTTGGATACATACATACATACATACATACATACATACATACATACATACATACATACATACATACATACATACATATATATATATATATATATATATATATATTTGTTTTCGTAGATTTTCACGGGTGTAGGTATGCTGGTTTTGTTGTATTCGGGTCTTTTCCCGTGTAAGGTTGAGAATGTCTTTGCAACGTTTCGGCAGGATCACACCTGCCATCTTCAAGCTGTGGGCTTAAAATGTGATCGGAGCTGCCCTCTTTCTGTAAGCCTTGGTGGGAGGGGATGGGGTGCTGGCTTTGTTTCAGTAAGTGGAATGATTGGTTGTGTGGTTGTATCATGATTGGTAGATTGGTGCTGATTGGTGCAGGTTGTGTGTGCATTGTTGTTTTGTATTTTAACGGCTTGGGTGGTGGGTGGTGTTCGTTTGTTGGCTAGGGCTGGTTTCCAGATGTTTGGTAGACGGGAGGTATCATCACGTTTGTTCATGCTGTGGGGGTGTTTCTCTCTCTCTATATATATATGTGTGTTAATTCTCCTTAGCTACTATTTTTGGGCTTTGTTGTCTTCTTTCATTGATCCTTGTTTCTTTCCTCCATCCATCTATACCATTTATCCCATATCTGGTGGTATTCTGTTTCTTCTTTTCCCTGGATTTCTTTTGTTAATTTGTCCATTTCAGCACAGTCCATAACCTTTCTTATTATTTCATCTTCGCTTGGAATTAATTTGTTTTTCCATTTCTGGGCAAAGGCAATCCTCGCTGCCGTAATTATATGTAATATTAAATACTGAATATATTTTTAATATTTCGCAGTCATTATTTCTAATAAAAAAACTCCAGGTTTCCATTCTATTTTAACACCTGTTATTACCTCTAGTCACTTTTTGATCCTTTTCCAAAAAAATTTAGCCTCCTCAAAGGTCCACCGTAAGTGGTAGTATGATCCATGTATTGATTCACATTTCAAGCATTTTGGGGAGGTATTTGTTGAGATTTTAGCTAACCTTGTTGGTGCCAGGTGCCATCTGTAAAATATTTTGTACTGATTTTCCTTGTATGCAACTGATAGTGCCATTTTTAAGTTTGTTCCCCAATTTTTTCTCCATTTATCCAATTCAATATTATAGCCAAAGTTCTGTGCCCACTTTATCATTTGTTCTTTCACGATTTCCTCTTCTATTTTATGCTTCAGGAGAAATTAATATATTCTCCCTGTCATCTGTCTATCTGAGTTGTGAATTATTTTATGCAATTCGTGTGGTTCTGTTTCGATGTCATATATTTTAGAATCATTATTGTGTTTAGTTTTGATTTGCAAGTAGGTTAGCCAGTCAACTTTCATGTTTTGTTCTGCCAATTCTTCAATTGTTTTAAAATTTCCCTGTCAGTCAATTATGTCTCTGTATCTTAGCATTTTATTCATATCTATAAAATTTGGATGGATTGTCCTTTCTGTCGGAGATTTTCACATAGTGGATTTTTTTGATTTTGAGCCAGTTTTGCAAAAACGCTCTTCTAATTAAATGTTTTTGAAAGTATTTGTGCGTTTTATTTTTATCATCCCATAGGAATGTATGCCAACCTGCTTGCAAATCATGGCCTTCTAAGGTCAAAATTCTTTTATTTTTTAGCTCTATCCAATCTTTCACCCATGTTTTATTGTTACTGCTAATGTGTATAAGTCCCAATTTGGTAATGCTAAACCTCTCCTCTCCTTGCTATCTTGCATTGACTTTAGTTTAATCCTCGCTTTTCGTTCTTGCCAAATGAACCTAGCGGTTATTTTGTTTAATTCTTGAAAGAAAGTTTTACCCGGGTTAATAGGTGCAGCTTGCAACCAGAATAAGATTATTGGTAAAATATTCATTTTGACTGTGGCTATATGAATATTTTTCCAGCTTTCTAAATCTTTATTTGTATCACTAGTTTATTATAATTATCGTCCTTAATTGTGGAACATTTTGCCGACACCCAGTTTCCCAAGTATTTCACTTTCTTAGTTATTTGCATTCTAGTTGCTAATTCCAGTTCCTCTTGCTTTTTTGTCATTTCTTGGTTATCATTTTTGTTTTGCCTTTATTGATGTTTAATTCTGCCACTTTGCCATATTCTTCTAATTTTATAATTAATTTCAGACTGGATTCTAATGAATCCTCTAGAACAAATACTAAGTCATCGGCATAGGCTTGGGCCTTATATTCTTCGTTTTTGAGTCTCAAACCTTTTATTCCCTGGTCCTTCCTAATTTCATTTAATAAAATTTCCAGGGTTAATATAAACAGCAAAGGAGAGAGGGGGCATTCCTGTCTGACTTCCTTTTTTATTTCGAACTTCTCTGTTAGTTCTCCGTTCATCAGAACTTTGGCTGTCTGACTGTTATAAAGTTTTTCTATCATTTTTGCAATTTTTCCTCCAAATTTCATCCTGTCTAATAGTGTTATTATAAATTTCCAAATTACGTTGTCGAATGCTTTTTGTGCATCAAGGAAGACCAGTACCATTTATTTTTCTGGATGCGCCTCATAATATTCTATTAGGATGACTCTCGTATTATTTTTAATGTGTCTGTGAGCTAAAAATCCATTTTGGTCCGGGTGTATTCGTTCATTTAAAACCTGTTTAATTCTTCCTGCCATAATTGCTGCAAATATTTTATAATCGGAATTTAGTAATGAAATTGGTCTGTAGTTTTGGATTTCTTATAGATTGGTTTCTTCTTTCGGGATTAGCGCTATTATTGCTTCCATCCATGATTCAGGCAGCTTGGCTTTTCCTAAAACTTCGTTAAACATTTCCACTCCTAGTTCTTCCAATATTATTTTATTATATTTGTATAGCTCCACCGGTATTCCGTCTGGTCCTGGAGTTTTATTATTTTTCTAATTTTTCAGGACTAATTCCACTTCGACTAACATTATTGGCCTGTTCATCGCCTCCCTTTGTTTGTTTGAAATTGGTGTTATCTTTTCTGTGTTTAAATAATGTTTTATCTTGATTTCCTCCATACTATCTTGCGTAATCCTTTTCTAGAATTGACTTTATATTAATTACAAGTGATCTTCCTTCCAGGTGGAGAAGATGAAGATATGTCCGAGAACCCTAACAGATCATAACCCAGTGTGGATGAAACTGGAATATGGAGAGGGATCTAGGAGGTTAAATGAAAATTTATTTAGATATGAGGGAAATGTCACAGAATGTAA
The DNA here is from genome assembly GCF_964273705.1 of Natrix helvetica. NCBI lineage: Eukaryota > Metazoa > Chordata > Lepidosauria > Squamata > Natricidae > Natrix > Natrix helvetica. The sequence continues at coordinate 86,578,517 of NC_138555.1, read as the reverse complement.
AAAACTACTGAAAGAATATTTTGTTTTTAACATGCATAAGGGAATATCCATGGAAATGGTTTGGGATGCAAGTAAAGCATATATGAGAGGTGTTTTAATAAACTTGAATAACCTGTATAGACGTAGATGGGGGAAAAACGAAGGGAGCTAGAAGAAGAGATAAAAAAGAAAGAGCAGGCGCTAATATCTAACCCAGATGATAAGAAGACAAAAGAAGCAATTACTTTACTATGAGGGCAATTCAATAAGTTGATGTCAGATCAAGTAGCAACTAATTTGTTATACGCTAAACACAATACTTTTTGCAATGCAAATAAACCAGGTAGATGGTTAGCATATATGTTAAGGAAAAAAGAAAAGTCTCGTACCATAGAGAAAATAGAGTACAAAGGTAAAGAAGTTTATCATCAGGATATGATTAAAAAGACCTTTTTAGAATTTTATACGAGACTGTATGCTGGGGATAAAATACAAGGTTTAGCTATAGATAGATATTTGGAGAAAGAGAATATCCCCATAGTTACAGATGAGCAAAGGGAAAGATTGAATCAACCTATTTCCACGGAGGAAATTATCCTGGTAATTAAGCAGTTAAAAGTTGGTAAGGCCCCTGGCACAGATGGATTGATGGCGGTTTATTACAAAAATTTACAACTAGAAATGGTAGAATCTCTTAAGGAACTATTTAATAAAATACAACTGGGAGGAGGAGTACCACCATCTTGGAGAACAGCCTCTATTTCCCTGATTCCGAAAGAAGATCAAGATCACAGTCAGCCAAAAAACTATAGGCCTATATCACTACTCAATACAGATTATAAAATTTTTGCTAAAATACTAGCAAATAGGTTGATGTCAGTTATACAACAAATGATTCACAATGATCAATCTGGTTCTATACATGGGAGACAAATGAAAAGTAATTTAAGACAAATTGTTAATATATTGGAATATTTGGGAAAGAATAACCCAATCCCTGCAGTGCTTATATTCTTGGATGCGGAGAAAGCATTTGTTTGAGTGGATTGGCAGTTTTTAATGAAAATAATACAAAAGATGCAGTTTGGAGAATATTTTACACAATCTATTAATGCAATATACCAGAAACAAACAGCACAAATTATAGTTAATGGTAGTCTAACAGAACCTTTTAAAATCGAAAAAGGAACAAGACAGGGATGTCCTCTGTCTCCATTATTGTTTATTTTAACTTTGGAATTATTGCTGAATAGAATACGTGACTCAGATGATGTACAGAGAATTAAGATTAGGCACCATGAATACAGAGTACGAGCATTAGCGGATGACTTGGTTGTAACTCTAACTCAACTGGGGAAATCAGCCATAGGTTTAATGAACATAATTAATCAATATGATCAAGTGTCCGGGTTTAAAATAAATTTAGGGAAAACAAAGATGTTAGTTTAAAATATGACTATAAATCAGAAAGAAGAATTGGAAAGAGTAACAGGATGTGAGATAGTTAAAAAGGTTAAATATCTAGGAGTTTATATCACAACCTCAAATGGGAAATTATATAAGTATAATTATGAACCATTATGGTATAAAATACAGAGAGAGATGAATAAATGGGAAAAAATTATAATTGCCTTTGCTGGGAAGGATAGCAGCAGTAAAAATGAACGTTTTGCCTAAGTTTTTATTTCTTTTTCAAATGATATCAATACTCAAAAAAGATGCAAATTTGGAAGAATGGCAGAAAAGTATTAATAACTGGGCAGGGAAGAAACTGAGAATAAAACTTAAAATAATGCAAGATACACGTGAGAGAGGAGGTTTGAAAATGCCCAACTTAAAATTATATTATGAACCAGTAGTTTTATTAATTTAACAGAGGATAGAATATTGAATATTGAGGGATATGATTTGGTATATGGTTGGCATGCTTATTTAATATATGACAAGAAGGTGGACAAGATTTTTAAAAGCCACATATTAAGGAATGCTCTACTGCGTGTCTGGAAAAAGTATCAATACAAGTTAAAAGATAAGATACCTATGTGGGTAGTACTCAGACACGCGATAGAGAATATAAGTATAGAACAAAAACAGGACATAATTACATATAAAGAGCTTCTTAACACAGAAAGAGGTGTATGACAGCTAAAACCCTTGAATGTATTAAGAGAGGAAAGGGTAATTCAAACCTGGTTTCAGTATGGACAGTTAGGGGCTAGATGGAAAAAAGACCAGAAAATTGGTATCATACAAAATGAGAATAATTTGGTAAAACAAATTAGGGACCAGAGTCAAATGCATATAAAAAGGTTGTATAATACACTGATAGAAATAGACTCGGAAAAAGAATTAGTTAAAGATTGCATGATAAAATGGGCACAAAACTTTGAAGAACCAATATTGATGGAAACATGGGAAAAGATTTGGGTAAGAAATGTAAAATTTACGCAAGCTCAAAACTTGAGAGAGAATTTTTACAAGATGTTCTGTAGATGGCATTTAGATCCCAAAAAGTTAGCTTGTATGTATCCGAATTTACAATCTAAATGTTGGAGATGTGATTGTGTTGACGCTACGTATTATCATGTATAGTGGAGTTGTAAAAAAGTTAAAGCATTTTGGATAAAAACATGGAGGATTATTCAAAATATTCTTAAAAAGTGGATAAAGTTCACTCCCCAGCTGTTCTTGTTAGGTATAACTAATCAAGGAGAGAAGCAACTTAGAACTGAGGAGAAACTTCCTGACAGTTAGAACAATTAATCAGTGGAACAGAAGTTGCCTCCAGAAGTTGTGAATGCCCCAACACTGGAAGTCTTTAAGATGTTGGATAGCCATCTGTCTGAAATGGTATAGGGTTTCCTGCCTAGGCAGGGGGTTGGACTAGAAGACCTCCAAGGTCCCTTCCAACTCTACTATTGTATTATTGTATTATTGTATAATTACAGATTGTACAGCTATAGAGACTAATTTGATTTTGAACTTAATAACGGCAGCAAGATTGTTCGTGGCGCAGTACTGGAAGAAGGAAGAACTGCCTACTATTCAAGAATGGACATTAAAAGTAGTAAATTTAGCAGAGATGGCCAAAATCTCAGCATATTTGAAGGATTATTCAGATGAGAAATACAAGCTGGAATGGAAAAGATGGATTGACTACATTCAAAATAAATATCGGACTAAGAAATTCCAATCAGCTTATGAACGAACAAGGAATGTTGCAATTTATCTAAAGTTAGTTTAATAAAAGGGGAGTTAAAGTACAAGAGGAGGTAGGATGCTATAGTTAGTTAGCCTATGTTAGTGTATGATTGTTAAATGTTTATACCCTGTATTTTGCTCTGGGAGGTTGGGGGGAGGGAGGGTTGGATGATGGGTAGGGTTGGAGTGGAGGGAGGGAAGGGGAAGGGGAAATATTTGTAAAAATTATTAAGTCTTTAATTTAAAAAAAAAACAGCACTGAACAAACACTCTTCCTCCGAGCGCTGCTTCTAAGGGAATCTCGGAAGGGCCAAAGTGACCCGCACGCTCTGAGAGGCTGCATTTCACTCCCCCAGTTTTGCTCAGAGCCACCAGCAGGGGGCGTTGAGCTCTCTCCCTCGGTTGGAGGCCCAGAGTCTCCTCTCTCCGCTGATAGGGGGCCTCTGCCATAGCTCTCCACTCTGTTCCTCCCGAGATCCTCCCCAGATCAGCCCAAGCACCTGGAGGTTCCGGCCTGAGAGGAGGGAACTGCCTGGGGGGGTGGGGGGGATTCGCTCGCTCAGCAGCTGAATCCCCCAGCTCAGAAAGGTCCAGGCACCCCCCCCCCTCCCTCTTGCCATGCAGGCAAGGAGGACTCCCCACAGATATACACGGGGAGAGCAAGAGAAGAGGCTGCGCTGAGACCCCCCCACTTTGGAGGCTTGCATTTCTTCCCCCTGCTACCCACCCTGCTGCCAGGGAGCCCATCTTGTCTGGGGCGGGGAGCAGCCCATGCTGGGCTCAGCAGCAGGAGTGAGAGGGGGGGGGGTTAGCCAGTGGTGGGATTTTGCCACTTTGCAACACTTTGGGAGAACCGGCTGTTAAGTTTCTGAGCTCTTTGGTGAACTGGTTGTTGGAATAGATCATTAGGGCAGAAAACCGGTTGTTAAATTATTGGAATCCCACCACTGTAGCCCTTGTTTGCCAAACAGGAATCTCATTCCTAGTCCAACTCCCCTCCCCCCCCCCCCCCCCCCGGTGCTCAGCACCAGTTGCTGGCCCAAGAAGAGGCGGCTTCGCCCCCCCCTCCTGCCCCCAAGAAACCCAGACGAGGTTGCTGGGTTAACTACTTTTATTGCCCACAAAGGCGGGCAAAGCACTGCTCCCGGAGCTGGTGCAAGGTCGGAGGGGGCAGGGGGAGGTCACGACACAGCACTGAGCCGAACAATTGCCAGCAAGATGCACCCCCTCCACCCAAAGGGCTCCACGCCTGGGGGGGGGGGTTGAGCCTGTCAGTGCCCACCAAAATCCAGGGGCAAAATGACCCTCCCCCCTCATCGCACATATAGCACATTCACGGGACTTGCACCGTCTTTTAGGGATGTGCTTGGGGTCCCCGTCTCTGCCTGCAGAGACAGCGTGTGAGTCACGGGCAAGGGGGCAGCACAGGCAGCAGTCTCTTGCCCACGCGGGTCCCATACAACTCAGAGGGTGGGTGTGGGGTGCTGCTAGCAGAAGCCTTCCATGTGCACTTCGGCATCCGAGTGTAGCGGAAGTCCTTGAGTCCCACGAAGGCTCCTTCTCCTCCCACAGCCTCAGGAGCTGCTCCAAGGCGCCCCAGCCAGGACCTTTGGGATGAGCAGGCCATCATCGCTGCTTTGGTCCAGCTGGGGCTTCCGAGGCGTCTTCAGAGCTGGGTTATCTGGGGCCGAGCGATCTGTGCCTGCAGAAGGAGGGCCAAAGTCAAAGGGGGCAAAGAGGATCAGGAGGGCAAGCCAGCTCTCCCAGGCCCAGGGACATAGGGGGCCCCAGAGAAGCCCTGTAGGAGCCCTGCCTAATGGGCCTGGGGTCTGCAGCACCATGTGGGATAGGGGCAATCGGCCCTCTCCCTCCCCCCATTCTATGAATCGTCCTTGCTGGTATCCACTGCTGCCCCTTACGCCCCCCCCCCCCAGGTGCCTTGTTCTCGGTTCCCTGAGAAGGCGGCTCCTCCTCCTCCTAACCCTCCCTCCCATCCACCCAGAGGCCCCTCCCCCTTCTGGACCTGGAGAGAGGTGTCCACTTGGTCGAGCCGAGGCTGGAAGCTGCCCTGCGTCGGCGTGGGGCAGGAGTCCTCCCTGCTGGTGCCGGCAGAGGGGGCTGCAGGGAGAGAGTGGAGGGGCCCCAGTGAGGCGAAGGTCCTTCCATCCAAGAGCCCTCCAGCTGTGGGACCCATCCTTGCCCTTCTCAGGTGGGCAGGAGCCCCTGGGCAGCCTCGGGAGGATGCCGGGGTCCCCCTTCCAGAGGGGCTCCTGGGAGGACCTACCTGGCTGCTGTTCCTGGGTGGGGGGCCTCCATGGGGAGAGGCCCTGAGGCCTGGCCACCCATTCCGAATCATTCCCGTGCCATTTCTCCTCACTGGGGTTCGAATACAGCCCCCTGGGGAGAGAAGGCGAGCGGTGAGGGAGACCCAAGCTCTGACTCCGGACTGAGCCTGCTCCCCCAGCAGATGCCCCGCCAGGAAAGAGGGGTTCCCCCCTCCCCACAGCCGCACAAGAGGAGGGAATCCATGTCCTGCCTCTGCGGCTACACCATTTGAATTCGGAACCCCAAACACAGCACAGCCTGCCACCTGGTGAGGGGACTTCCCCTGACCACCTTGGATGCTTGGCAGTGCCAGGGCTGGGAGCTGCGGCTGGGCCCTGCCAGGCAACTGGGAGCTCTAGTCCCACCTTAGGTGTAAAAACTGGCGGGGGGCTTTCGGCCGGTCCCTCTCTCCAAGACCAACCCACCTTGGAGAAAAGAGGCAAGTGCTGGCAGGCCAGTCATGGGCAGGCTACCCCCCTTTGCCTGAGCAGCTGTTGGTTCACTTTTTCAGAGGAAGCCTGGATAAGCACATTGCCCCAGGACACATGGGAGCGGGAGGAGGTAGTAGACGCCATGATCCCCCCTATCCAAACAGCCGCCCAAGAGACCACCAGGCGGCAACGCAGCGACCGGCAAGGCTGACCCGCAAGCAAGCTGACCATAAAACTCAAAACCGAACTGCTAGCAGACCCCCTGGTTCCATGGCAACCAACACATCTTGACCAAAAGGGATGACCTAGCGTGGAAGGGGACAAAATTCTACGTCCCGGAGTCCCTACACACCCTTCAGAGGAGTTCCTAAAGGCTTTACACCTAGCACAAAGGCAATTCTGGCATCAAGAAAGATGTGGACAGTTATGTCCAAAGTTGCACCATCTGCGCCATGATGAAAAAGCGGCCAGGAAAAACCCCTGGACTGCTGCAACCGGTGGCAGAGACAAGGAGGCCGTGGGAGAAAATTGCAGTGGACTTTATAGTGGTTTTAATCAGAGATCTTCAAATATCTGAATAAAACCGGAGTCCGGGGAGTGGCTCCTGCTTTTATGCAGCATTTCCCTTTGTAAAGAACTTGGAGCTACTCTGTACTCAAAACCAGGGCTGAATAGACGCCCTCTCAGGTCCCTGTTTCACAAAGGGAACCTTTGGGCTAGTTTCACACCCGCGGCTTGACCTTCTAATTGTTTGCTCTTTCTGTTTGGACTGCAGTTTTAAGCAGTTGGCAAATCGCCCCATGGAAACCGTTGCCTCGACGAACCTGCCCAGAACAAACATGCCACCCACACACCAGGCCCCCTTTGTCACCAGGCGGGCAGGGAGAAGGGCTTCCCGAGCTCTGACCAGGAAATGCCCCTCCAGGCCTAGCCAGGGGCACGAGCCAGCTTCGGTGGCAGCCCAGAGGGCAGGGCGGCCGTCACACGGGGAGCCTCACTAACGTACCTGTGGCCTTTCCTTGGACGGCTGCGCTGCCAGCAGAGGAGGGCAGCCAGGAGGAGGAGCAGCAGCAGCAGGACCGCCAGGCCCAGGGCCACCCCCACGGCCACCCCCACCTTGCTGATGCTCTGGTCACAGTGGCGGCCGGTGTACCAGTAGGCGTCCGACTGCTGGCAGCTGGAAGAGAAGGGCAGAGTCCCAGGATCCGGTGGGAAGGTGGGGGGCAGCCTTTCCCTAACTGGGAGGTTTTAGTTCTATCTTCATCGCCTTTCAGACTCTAAATGAAAATGGGGCCCTGGGAAGGGGGGTCACGCCTGGCCATGATACCAAGAGGAGGGCCCTGCCTTGCTCCCAAAGCACCGTGCCAGGAAGAGGCTGGGGCCAGCTCTGCAAGGAATGGCCTCCACGGCTGCTTTGGCCCCAGATGCTCAGAGCGGTCACTCCAGATCCTTCAAGGTCTTGTGGGCGGCTCTGTTTCCCCCTCCCACAACCAGCCCACCTACCAGGCCCTTCACATCAAGGCCAGGTGGGGTCCGAGAGCAGGGTCTGGAGTCCACTCTGCTGGCCCTGGGGCCCCTCCTCCGCTGTCTCCTTGGGATGAAGGGGAGGGACTCTGAATATCATGCTGGGGTTTCCAAAGGTTGGGCTAGTGATTGAGTGGAGGGGCACAGGCCCACCTGCCTCTGGCCTGCCCCCACCCCCCAGACTCTACTCACTAGCAGTTCGGCCCGTCTGCCTGGATGTAGCAGCTTCCGTTGTCACAGCGGAAGGGATCCGGGTGGAAAAAGCTGCAGTTGGAGACACACTCCAGCCGGTTGCTAATGTTTCGGGCCAAGTAAAACGGCTGCAGCTCCCGCTTGACCACAGAATCATTCCTGCAGATTTTGGATAAGTCTGGCAGGCAAGAGAAGAGGAGCTGAGTCAGCCAAGGACCGGTGCACCCCCATCGCAGCCTTCCGGGACCCCCAGAGGTCCAACCAGACTCTGCCACTGCTTTTGGCTGGAAATGCCACGTGACCCCTCCCCCACCCCTGGCACGGGCTCCATGTCCGTCTCGGCCCTTGCCAGCTTCCTTCATTCGCCTGCGGGTAAAATGAGACCTCCAGCAGGAGGGCCTGCCTTCTCTCCCTGCAGTTGCTTCTCCCTCCGTGCCTAAGGAGCTTACCTCTGCAGCAGGCATCACCCTTGCTATGCTCGCTCTCTCTCTCTCTCTCTCTCTCTCTCTCTCTCTCTCTCTCTCTCTCTCTCTCTCTCTCTCTCTCTCTCTCTCTCTCTCTCTCATTCACACACACACACACACACACACACACACACACACACACACACACACTGCAGGCACCCATTCTCACCTTGAGGACTGAGAGGCACTTTCGTCACCTTGGAGTCACTCCGGTTGAAACATATCATCTCTGAAAGAGATCCGGTTATCACATGATTAAAAGCTCCAGTTGCCGTTGGAAAACAGGCTCTTCCAAGGGCCCCAATCCAGGCAAAGGGCCCGGAGGAGAGCTGGACAGAGGAAGCCCCTCTATCTATCTATCTATCTATCTATCTATCTATCTATCTATCTATCTATCTATCTATCTATCTATCTATCTTATCTATCATCTATCTTATCTATCTATCCATCTCTATCCATTTCTCTATCCATCTATTTATATCTATCCATCATCTCTCTCTCTATCATTATCTATCCATCTATTTATCTATCTATCTCTGTCTGTCCATCTATCTATTTCTCTAGCCATCTATTTATCTCTGTCTGTCTGACTGTCTGTCTGTCTGTCTGTCTGTCTCAACCAGCCCCCAGGAACTCCTTCCCCTCCCTTCCCCCCCCCCAGTGGGGATCCTCTCCCCTGCCTTGCCCCTTTGTCGTCCCCCCCCAGGCACTGGGGCCAGCTTGGGGGTGGGGGAGGAGGGCCACCTCACCCACAATCTCTCCCCTGCCCCTCTGCTGCCCCTTTTTGCCCGGGTTTTTCAGCCTTCATCTTTTTCTCCTATCTCAGGGTTGGGAGAGGTCAGACTCCTTGATCATGCACCCATCCTGGCTGGCATGCCGTCGTTTCCCCCCTCCCAGGAGCCAGGCCAGGGCCTCTTGGCCAGGAACTGGCTGCCTGCTGGCCAGCTGGCCCAGAGGAAGCCCCTCCGCACCCAGGGCTGCTGCAGTGGGACTGAGCCAACCGAGACCCCCCCCTCACCTTCGTCCTTGGGGGAACAATCTCGGCTGTGCAGCTCAGTCCGGACTTTGGCCATGGCTTCATCATAGGAGGCAGTGAATTTGGAGAAAGGCACCTGCAGGACCACCTGGTGGTCCACGTTGATGCTGCCGTTGCTGGTGGGAAAAGAAGGGGAGGAAGAGGCTGCTTCACTGGGTGCCCAGCCCTGCCCAGGGGCACCAGGACTGTGGGCATTGGGCCATCCACAGAGCCCTGGGGGGGGAGAGGGTGCCTGCTGGTTTGGGGGGGGGGGCTTTTGTGTAAGGACAGGTGGAGGTGGGCAACCTGGTCCCAACATGGTTCCCACATAGCTCACCTCAGACGAATCACAATTACTTTCTGGAATCCAGGAACGTTGGCATAGAAAAAATCCATCTGGAAAGAGAGAGGGGAAGGGGGGGGGTGTTAAAGAAATTGATGAGACGTCATCATAATGAAAGTGTCTCTGAGGATGCGCAGTGAGATGGTTGCCCACCCCAACTGTGCCGTTTCACCCCAGATCTGTGTGGGATGGGGGTGGGGAGGCTCTAAGCAGGCCTCAGTCCTTCCAGTGTTCCTCCTAACAGGCTACAGGCAAGCGTCCAGGCCTCCACCCCAGAGACGGAGCCCCTGGAGCCTGGTCAGCAGCCGGTCCAAATGAGAACAAGGCCTTCCAGAACACGCCTGCCACCCTCCAGCCTTCCTTGAGCTACGAAGGCAGACCTGGGGGTCTGGTCAATAGCCAGAAAAGGTCAAAGGGCAGGGGGCAGCCGGCTGCCTCTCCCAGCCCACCCTCAATAGCCAGAAAAGGTCAAAGGGCAGGGGGCAGCCGGCTGCCTCTCCCAGCCCACCCTCAATAGCCAGAAAAGGTCAAAGGGCAGAGGGGAGGCAGGACACTCGGCCAGCTCTTCTTTGAACCAGGCAGCATCTAAGCAGCAGACCTCTGTGCCCACCATCAACCCTCACCCCCCTCCCACCCCCGGCTGCCCCTGGCTCTCAGCCCCAGCTCCTGGGGTGGGGCCAGGGGAGCTCTGGTGGATGGGCAGAGGGTCTCCTCCTCACGTCACCCCAGCCACCCTCTTCACCTGACGCTCAAACCGGGCGGCAAAAGTCTGGAAAGCAGGAGAGCCAGGAATAGCCATCTCTTCTTTAAAGGTCTCATGGATCACTTTGACGAAGACGTTGATTGTAGCCATGATCGTCACTGCCAGAAAGCAGAGGGGAGTGAAAACCTCCAGGTGCCCCCAAGCTCCCTGGCCTCTCCCGCCAGGCCTCTCCACTCTTCTGGCCCCTTGCCTCTCCCTCCAACAGTCGGTCATCAAGTGGGCTTATTCACATCCAATAATAATTTAATAACAATATTATTATATCATCATAATATTATTCATAGGCCCCTCCGACTCCCCCAAAGCCTGATTCAGAGTCAAAGATTTGCTAACTCCTGGAAGCAGAAATCCATCAAACGCCCTGGTGCCTTGGGTGCCTGTGCTCCCATCTGGAAAATAAGCCCATAAAAACAATGTAACACCCTTGTACCTTCCGTGCCCACACGCCCTTGGACAACAGCGCATTCACGGCCAAGGCTGGGAGGGGTCCCTTCCCTGAGAAGGCAGGGCCAGCCGCCTTCTCCTCCTCAGCTCCCTCAGGGTGGGAACTCCTGCTTTCAATGGCTCTTGAAAACCTGCAAAATTGGGTCGCAGCCCTGAACCCCCGTAGCCCCAGGACCCTCCCTTCTGGACCAGGTGGGCTTCTCAAGCAGGCCCTCGTACGGTGCACTGAAGCTTTCCAGGCGAGCGGGCTGAGGGCTTCTCCATCCAGAGAGCACCACAGGTGTCGTGCCAGCCAAAGCTGGCAAGGGACCTTCCCCAGTGGAAGTCTGGGAAGACCCCTCCCGGGCAGTGCCATCTCCTGGAGAGAAACTATGGACCTGCCTGACCGAGAGCGGCGATGGGCCAACCACACCTATCTTGGTTGGATTCACCTCCAGCTCCCACCCAGATACTTAAGGCTGAGCTCGGGAGCTTCCCTCTCACCACAGAACAGACCAGCAGGGTCCTTGGTGCTCCCTGGGCTGCGTGGTCTTTTGGCAGACATTTCACAGCTCAACTAAGTAACGTCACGAATGTAACCATCATTGATGAATGTCACCTGGCATTGATGATGTTCCCTAGTTGGGTCATGAAACGTCTGCAAAAAATCCCAGAGAGCACCAAGTAGACACAAAGACACACACACACACACACACACACACACACACAGTTCAATCCTAAAGATTCTCTTCTACAACAGAGGACTGTTGTGGGTTTCTGACTCTGTGTGTGTGTGTGTGTGTGTATGTGTGTGTGTGTGTGTATGTTTGGTGAGCAGGTGCTCCACATTTGTGATGGAAAAAGAAATAAATGATCCATAAGAGTATTTTTAAAAAAACAGTGATTAAGCATTTAAATTATTATCTGCCTTTAGTAATGATCATGATTCTACTCTAGGTTTCCCAATATGTTGCATACATCTTTTTTATTTCTGAGTACAAATATACAGCATTATTTTTTTAATAAGATGGGCAGGGAGAGTTAATTAAAAAAGTTGTGTAAAAGGAGAAAGTTCAAACAAAGGGAAAAAGGAAGGAGCAGCCGAGGCCTCTGAGGTAAAAGACACCATTTTAGTCACTTCCTTGTGTGTGTGTTTTTTTCTCTTTTGTTTGCCTTTGTGGGTTTTGTTTACTTTTTCCGTCCTCGTTTCTTCTTAATTCAACCTTTTAAATGTATCATTAAAACAGAGTATTTAATCCACTTCTTCTACTACTCTCATAAAGACATAATTTATGAGAAAAAAGGACTGTTGATGGCACAAGAGCATAAATCTACAGTACCAGACTTTCTAACACCAAAAAGTAATATTTGGTGCCCCTCCTCCGTCTTAATAAATCTACACTTCTTTATAGAATAATGTTTCAAGTTTTTGATATTTCCTCCGGATCATATTCGCATCTTTACACCTTGGTCTTTTGGACAACACTTAAACAGTCTTGGAGGTAGCTGTGGCACAGGAGCAGGGAGGCCAAAATCACTTTATCCTCCCAATGTAAAGACCCATCTTTAAAAAAAAAAAAATTCTCTGGGGAATCCAGTAATCTGTGTTTTCTGCTGCTTTCTTCTTCACTGAAATCTTGTGGGTTTTTTTTTTTATTGTATGCCACTCAGAATCATACTTTTTATAGAAACTCTTGAAATAAATAAATCCTTATCTGAATTTGTTTGACAAAAACTGTGGGTTAATTTTCTGAAGACTATTAGTATTAGATTAGCTACAGATTAACCTATTTTTTTTCCAACTCTCCCTTACTCGGTCCTTGCCAATAACTCTCATTGAGGGTCTTTCCCGGATCTGGCCAGAAAGACCACCTTTCCATATTGCCCAGACCCTTGGCCAATATGAGTCAGCCGTGCCTTTGACAACGAAAGGACACCCTCGCTTGCAAAGACAGCAGGATCTCCCCCCCAGCCTTCAGAATCACAGACCTCCCTTGGAGGAGGCTGGAAAAAACAGTCTAGGCCACGGGTGTCAAACTCATTCACGCGATGTCACATGACGTATTGCGATGATTCTTGCAGGGGTGGGGTGGGCGTGGCCTGCGCGTGGATGCATCCAGCTTGACACTCCTGCTGTAGGCCGCCAGCAGGAGAGTCATGATAGCCTCAGGCATTTTGACACATTTGATGGATACGTAAATAAAGCCGAATCACTCAAAATACACCTTCTGCTACTCAATAAGATAGTAATTGAACACACAGGATTTAAAAATCATCAGTATCACCAAAATAAATTCCGATAGGTCTGTTTTTATCTTAATTGTAAGTTCCTATAGATGTTAACCACCCAAAGTTTGGGGTTTCTGGCAGGATGCAAATATATAAAGAGGCAAATAAATAATTATCTGACTTATTTCTTGGGCTTCCTGGCAGCAACAAAGAGACAGCTGCCTTCTGCCAAAGCCGCTGTGGGTGGCATGAGGAAAGGGAAAGGCTAGAGCCCTTCAGAGGCAGAGGGCTCCCAGCTGGGCCTGCAGAGACGGCCACCAATCCCACAGGAAACTCGTAACACCCATCATCCTCTTTGTGGAAACCATGGGGAGGAGCACCAAAGAGAACTCACCCACAACGACTTCGTTCCTTGCTTCCTTGCAGAATGGCTCAACGTAAGGCGATGGACAGTCACAGCGATCCCCAAGAGGAACCCCTCCGTTCAAACATTTGGGGGGAAGAATTTCAGTTGTAGAGGCTTCACAAAAAGAAGACAAAATTAGTCAAAGCAAAGAAGAGAAATGTCTAGAAATAATTTAAAACATTATGTATTAAGAGTTTCTGAAACAAAAGATATAAAAACCGAGTTCTTGGCGCTCTTCCAGAGGGCGTGTTTTCTTGCAGACATCTCATTACAAAAATAGGTAACACCATCAGTGCTAGGAGGGAGTGGGAACACAAAGACTCCCACATCTAAGAACAAAGGGATGATCAGAAAGTTCTGAATTACATCATCTTGCAAACTAAGCAAATGTTGACATACACAGCTTGACAAAGGAAACTATCAGATTCTCTTCCCAAGCCAGAGAGATCACCTGACTTCAGCAAGGAGCAACTGGTGCTCCCTCATACTGGGATCCATGCAGTGTGTGTGTGTGGGGGGGTGTGTTTCCTAACCTGTTTACTACCGGTTCGCTGAGAGGGCATTTTGCTCGTGTGCTCCTCACTTCGCTCGCACGGATACCCACTGCCCGTTGCTACGCATGCACAGTTGACTGAAAACTGTTCTGCGCATGAGCAGAAACATGCTGGCGATGGCAGAAGAAAAAGGGGGAACTGGTTCAGGGCATGGCAGGCCTGGGGTGCTGCCATTTCCAGCGACCCAGACCGCCATACCATTACCGGTTCGGCCAAACCGATCCGAACTGGTAGGATCCCACCACAGGACCCGTGTGGGATTTCAAACACATAAATATAAAAAAGTAAATTAGGTGACCTCTCTGAAAAAGAAGAAAGAGGGCACAAAAGGGCAGAACTGGCCCAGCTCCCCAAACTGGGGAAAATATTTTTAACTGATAATTATTTATGTGGAAGGAGCTGAACGGAGAAAAAGAGAACTAGACACCACCAAAACTTGAGTAGATGAAGTATATGAACAAAGTAATATAAAAAAAAATCACGTGAAGCATTAGCACCACTATATAAATACTTAGGAAGGGCACATCTGCAATATTGAATCCAGTTTTGGTGGCGACATTAAAAAAAAGATGTTAAGACTTTGGGAAAAAGTTCAGAGAAGAGCAATTAAATTGATTAAAGGCTGGTAGACAAAAACATATAAAAAATAGTTGGAGGAATTGGATTTGGCTAGATCAAAGAAAAGACATTTTAACAATATTATAGTATCTGACCTGTACTCAGAGTCGTAGATTGCAAGGTTCCCTGCTGGAATGTGGTTGTGGTAAGTGAAGGGGAATTGGATGAAACGTGGGTAGGCGTGGGGTGTTCAGTAGTCGGAGAAGGAGGACTCGTTGACCCTGGTGTCGCAGAGGAGACCACTTGAGGGCTAGGCCGTACTAAGGAAGATATGGACACTGTACTTGTCTTCCCGACTTCTGCAGCAGAACTGCTAGAGATACCGGATGTCGTAGGCAGTGAAGACTCCTGGTTCTGCCTTGGGCTCTGCGGGGATGACACAGATAGTGTTGTAGGAGAAGACAGCACTGTGCTTTGTGTCTCTTCCGAGGTAGGAGCTTTTGAAGTAGTGGTTACTTGTGACAGTGTAGATATTCCCTCTGCGGTTCGGGGACTGGATGTCATTGTGCCGGTTGTACTGCTGGACACGTGACTTTTGGAGGTGGAAAAGGTGGTGGAATGTCTGCTTTCAGAATTTGCTGTGCTGAAAGAGGGCCCAGGGTGCACAGTACTTGCTGTCTCCACACTTGGAGTCCACATGGTGGATTGCTGTGTTACCTTCTGGGATGTGCTTGGTATGGAAGAAAGGGAAGGCGATGGAAGGTGGACAGTGCTTGGATGCTCAGTAGTCGGATTAGGAGGACTCATTGACCCTGGTGTCCCAGAGGAAACCACTTGAGAGGTAGGCTGTACTGTGGAAGATATGGACACGGTGGTTGTCTTCCAGGTTTCTGCACCAGAAGTGCTAGAAGAACTGGATGTCGTAGGAATTGAAGTCTCCTGGCTCTGCCTTAGGCTCCGTGGGGACGACACAGATAGGGTTGTGGGTGAAGATAACAATGTGCTTTGTGTCTTTTCTGAGGTAGCAGCTTTTGAAACAGTTGTAACTTGTGACAGTGTAGACATTCCCTCAGCCGTTACAGGACTTGTTGTCATTCTGCCGGTTGTGCTTCTGGACACGTGACTTTTGGAGGTGGAAATGGTGGTGGAATGGCTGCCTTCAGAATTTGCTGTGCTGGAAGAGGGGCCAGGGTGCACAGTACTTGCTGTCTCCACACTTGGAGTCCACATGGTGGATTGCTGTGTTACCTTCTGGGATGTACTTGTTATGGAAGAAAGGGAAGTCGATGAAATGTGGATAGTGCTTGGATACTCAGTAGTCGGAGAAGGAGGACTCATTGACCCTGGTGTCGCAGAGGAGACCACTTGAGGGCTAGGCCGTACTGAGGAAGATATGGACACTGTAGTTGTATTCCGGGTTTCTGCAGCAGGACTGCTAGAGGCACTGGATGTGGTAGGAAGTGAAGTCTCCTGGCTCTGCCGTGAGCTCTGCGGGGACGACACTGATAGTATTGTAGGAGAAGACAACACTGTGCTTTGTGTCTCTTCCGAGGTAGGAGCTTTTGAAGGAGTTGTAACTTGTGACAGTGTAAATATTCCCTCTGCGGTTAGGGGACTGGATGTCATTCTGCTGGTTGTGCTGCTGGACACGTGGCTTTTGGAGGTGGAAAAGGTGGTGGAATGGCTCCCTTCAGAATTTGCTGTGCTGAAAGAGGGGCCAGGGTGCATAGTTCTTGCTGTCTCCAAAGCTGGATGCAAAATGGTGGATTGCTGTGTTACCTTCTGGGATTTACTTGTTATGGAAGAAAGGGAAGTCGATGAAATGTGGATAGTGTTTGGATGCTCAGTAGTCGGAGAAGGAGGACTCATTGACCCTGGTGTCGCAGAGGAGACCACTTGATGGCTAGGCCGTACTGAGGAAGATATGGACACTGTAGTTGTATTCCGGGTTTCTGCAGCAGGACTGCTAGAGGCACTGGATGTCGTAGGAAGTGAAGTCTCCTGGCTCTGCCGTGGGCTCTGAGGGGACGACACTGATAGTGTTGTAGGAGAAGACAACAATGCGCTTTGTGTCTCTTCCGAGGTAGGAGCTTTTGAAGGAGTTGTAACTTGTGACAGTGTAAATATTCCCTCTGCGGTTAGGGGACTGGATGTCATTCTGCCGGTTGTGATTCTGGACACGGGACTTTTGAAGGTGGAAAAAATGGAGGAATGGCTGCTCTCAGGATTTGCTCTGCTGGAAGAGGGGCCAGGGTGCACACTACTTGATGCCTCCACACTTGGAGTCCACATGGTGGATTGCTGTGTTACCTTCTGGGATGTGCTTGTTATGGAAGAAAGGGAAGAGGATGAAAAGTGGATAGTGCTTGGGGATTCAGTAGTCGCAGAAGGAGAACCCGTTAACCCTGGTGTCCCAGAGGGGACCACTTGAGAGCTAGGCGGTAGTGAAAAAGATATGGACACTGTACTTGTCTTCCCGACTTCTGCAGCAGAAGTGCTAGAGATACCGGATGTCGTAGGAAGTGAAGACTCCTGGTTCTGCCTTGGGCTCTGCGGGGATGACACAGATAGTGTTGTAGGAGAAGACAGCACTGTGCTTTGTGTCTCTTCCGAGGTAGGAGCTTTTGAAGTAGTGGTTACTTGTGACAGTGTAGATATTCCCTCTGCGGTTAGGGGACTGGATGTCATTCTGCCGGTTATGCTTCTGGACACGTGGCTTTTGAAGGTGGAAAAAATGGAGGAATGGCTGCTCTCAGGATTTGCTGTGCTGGAAGAGGGGCCAGGGTGCACAGTACTTGCTGTCTCCACACTTGGAGTCCACATGGTGGATTGCTGTGTTACCTTCTGGGATGTGCTTGGTATGGAAGAAAGGGAAGGCGATGGAATGTGGACAGTGCTTGGATGCTCAGTAGTCGGATTAGGAGGACTCATTGACCCTGGTGTCCCAGAGGAAACCACTTGAGAGGTAGGCTGTACTGCGGAAGATATGGACACGGTGGTTGTCTTCCAGGTTTCTGCAGCAGAAGTGCTAGAGGAACTGGATGTCGTAGGAATTGAAGTCTCCTGGCTCTGCCTTAGGCTCCGTTGGGACGACACAGATAGGGTTGTGGGATTAGATAACAATGTGCTTTGTGTCTTTTCTGAGGTAGGAGCTTTTGAAACAGTTGTAACTTGTGACAGTGTAGACATTCCCTCAGCCGTTACAGGAATAGTTGTCGTTCTGCCGGTTGTACTTCTGGACACGTGACTTTTGGAGGTGGAAAAGGTGGTGGAATGTCTGCTTTCAGAATTTGCTGTGCTGAAAGAGGGCCCAGGGTGCACAGTACTTGCTGTCTCCACACTTGGAGTCCACATGGTGGATTGCTGTGTTACCTTCTGGGATGTGCTTGGTATGGAAGAAAGGGAAGGCGATGGAAGGTGGACAGTGCTTGGATGCTCAGTAGTCGGATTAGGAGGACTCATTGACCCTGGTGTCCCAGAGGAAACCACTTGAGAGGTAGGCTGTACTGTGGAAGATATGGACACGGTGGTTGTCTTCCAGGTTTCTGCACCAGAAGTGCTAGAAGAACTGGATGTCGTAGGAATTGAAGTCTCCTGGCTCTGCCTTAGGCTCCGTGGGGACGACACAGATAGGGTTGTGGGTGAAGATAACAATGTGCTTTGTGTCTTTTCTGAGGTAGCAGCTTTTGAAACAGTTGTAACTTGTGACAGTGTAGACATTCCCTCAGCCGTTACAGGACTTGTTGTCATTCTGCCGGTTGTGCTTCTGGACACGTGACTTTTGGAGGTGGAAATGGTGGTGGAATGGCTGCCTTCAGAATTTGCTGTGCTGGAAGAGGGGCCAGGGTGCACAGTACTTGCTGTCTCCACACTTGGAGTCCACATGGTGGATTGCTGTGTTACCTTCTGGGATGTACTTGTTATGGAAGAAAGGGAAGTCGATGAAATGTGGATAGTGCTTGGATACTCAGTAGTCGGAGAAGGAGGACTCATTGACCCTGGTGTCGCAGAGGAGACCACTTGAGGGCTAGGCCGTACTGAGGAAGATATGGACACTGTAGTTGTATTCCGGGTTTCTGCAGCAGGACTGCTAGAGGCACTGGATGTGGTAGGAAGTGAAGTCTCCTGGCTCTGCCGTGAGCTCTGCGGGGACGACACTGATAGTATTGTAGGAGAAGACAACACTGTGCTTTGTGTCTCTTCCGAGGTAGGAGCTTTTGAAGGAGTTGTAACTTGTGACAGTGTAAATATTCCCTCTGCGGTTAGGGGACTGGATGTCATTCTGCTGGTTGTGCTGCTGGACACGTGGCTTTTGGAGGTGGAAAAGGTGGTGGAATGGCTCCCTTCAGAATTTGCTGTGCTGAAAGAGGGGCCAGGGTGCATAGTTCTTGCTGTCTCCAAAGCTGGATGCAAAATGGTGGATTGCTGTGTTACCTTCTGGGATTTACTTGTTATGGAAGAAAGGGAAGTCGATGAAATGTGGATAGTGTTTGGATGCTCAGTAGTCGGAGAAGGAGGACTCATTGACCCTGGTGTCGCAGAGGAGACCACTTGATGGCTAGGCCGTACTGAGGAAGATATGGACACTGTAGTTGTATTCCGGGTTTCTGCAGCAGGACTGCTAGAGGCACTGGATGTCGTAGGAAGTGAAGTCTCCTGGCTCTGCCGTGGGCTCTGCGGGGACGACACTGATAGTGTTGTAGGAGAAGACAACAATGCGCTTTGTGTCTCTTCCGAGGTAGGAGCTTTTGAAGGAGTTGTAACTTGTGACAGTGTAAATATTCCCTCTGCGGTTAGGGGACTGGATGTCATTCTGCCGGTTGTGATTCTGGACACGGGACTTTTGAAGGTGGAAAAAATGGAGGAATGGCTGCTCTCAGGATTTGCTCTGCTGGAAGAGGGGCCAGGGTGCACACTACTTGATGCCTCCACACTTGGAGTCCACATGGTGGATTGCTGTGTTACCTTCTGGGATGTGCTTGTTATGGAAGAAAGGGAAGAGGATGAAAAGTGGATAGTGCTTGGGGATTCAGTAGTCGCAGAAGGAGAACCCGTTAACCCTGGTGTCCCAGAGGGGACCACTTGAGAGCTAGGCGGTAGTGAAAAAGATATGGACACTGTACTTGTCTTCCCGACTTCTGCAGCAGAAGTGCTAGAGATACCGGATGTCGTAGGAAGTGAAGACTCCTGGTTCTGCCTTGGGCTCTGCGGGGATGACACAGATAGTGTTGTAGGAGAAGACAGCACTGTGCTTTGTGTCTCTTCCGAGGTAGGAGCTTTTGAAGTAGTGGTTACTTGTGACAGTGTAGATATTCCCTCTGCGGTTAGGGGACTGGATGTCATTCTGCCGGTTATGCTTCTGGACACGTGGCTTTTGAAGGTGGAAAAAATGGAGGAATGGCTGCTCTCAGGATTTGCTGTGCTGGAAGAGGGGCCAGGGTGCACAGTACTTGCTGTCTCCACACTTGGAGTCCACATGGTGGATTGCTGTGTTACCTTCTGGGATGTGCTTGGTATGGAAGAAAGGGAAGGCGATGGAATGTGGACAGTGCTTGGATGCTCAGTAGTCGGATTAGGAGGACTCATTGACCCTGGTGTCCCAGAGGAAACCACTTGAGAGGTAGGCTGTACTGCGGAAGATATGGACACGGTGGTTGTCTTCCAGGTTTCTGCAGCAGAAGTGCTAGAGGAACTGGATGTCGTAGGAATTGAAGTCTCCTGGCTCTGCCTTAGGCTCCGTTGGGACGACACAGATAGGGTTGTGGGATTAGATAACAATGTGCTTTGTGTCTTTTCTGAGGTAGGAGCTTTTGAAACAGTTGTAACTTGTGACAGTGTAGACATTCCCTCAGCCGTTACAGGAATAGTTGTCGTTCTGCCGGTTGTACTTCTGGACACGTGACTTTTGGAGGTGGAAAAGGTGGTGGAATGGCTGCCTTCAGAATTTGCTGTGCTGAAAGAGGGGCCAGGGTGCATAGTACTTGCTGTCTCCAAAGCTGGACGCAACATGGTGGATTGCTGTGTTACCTTCTGGGATGTACTTGTTATGGAAGAAAGGGAAGTCGATGAAATGTGGATAGTGTTTGGATGCTCAGTAGTCGGAGAAGGAGGACTCATTGACCCTGGTGTCGCAGAGGAGACCACTTGAGGGCTAGGCCGTACTAAGGAAGATATGGACACTGTACTTGTCTTCCCGACTTCTGCAGCAGAACTGCTAGAGATACCGGATGTCGTAGGCAGTGAAGACTCCTGGTTCTGCCTTGGGCTCTGCGGGGATGACACAGATAGTGTTGTAGGAGAAGACAGCACTGTGCTTTGTGTCTCTTCTGAGGTAGGAGCTTTTGAAGTAGTGGTTACTTGTGACAGTGTAGATATTCCCTCTGTGGTTCGGGGACTGGATGTCATTGTGCCGGTTGTGCTGCTGGACACGTGACTTTTGGAGGTGGATAAGGTGGTGGAATGGCTGCTTTCAGAATTTGCTGTGCTGAAAGAGGGCCCAGGATGCACAGTACTTGCTGTCTCCACACTTGGAGTCCACATGGTGGATTGCTGTGTTACCTTCTGGGATGTGCTTGTTATGGAAGAAATGGAAGGCGATGGAATGTGGACAGTGCTTGGATGCTCAGTAGTCGGATTAGGAGGACTCATTGACCCTGGTGTCCCAGAGGAAACCACTTGAGAGGTAGGCTGTACTGCGGAAGATATGGACACGGTGGTTGTCTTCCAGGTTTCTGCAGCAGAAGTGCTAGAGGAACTGGATGTCGTAGGAATTGAAGTCTCCTGGCTCTGCCTTAGGCTCCGTTGGGATGACACAGATAGGGTTGTGGGATTAGATAACAATGTGCTTTGTGTCTTTTCTGAGGTAGGAGCTTTTGAAACAGTTGTAACTTGTGACAGTGTAGACATTCCCTCAGCCGTTACAGGAATAGTTGTCGTTCTGCCGGTTGTACTTCTGGACACGTGACTTTTGGAGGTGGAAAAGGTGGTGGAATGGCTGCCTTCAGAATTTGCTGTGCTGAAAGAGGGGCCAGGGTGCATAGTACTTGCTGTCTCCAAAGCTGGACGCAACATAGTGGATTGCTGTGTTACCTTCTGGGATGTACTTGTTATGGAAGAAAGGGAAGTCGATGAAATGTGGATAGTGCTTGGATACTCAGTAGTCGGAGAAGGAGGACTCATTGACCCTGGTGTCGCAGAGGAGACCACTTGAGGGCTAGGCCGTACTGAGGAAGATATGGACAATGTAGTTGTATTCCGGGTTTCTGCAGCAGGACTGCTAGAGGCACTGGATGTGGTAGGAAGTGAAGTCTCCTGGCTCTGCCGTGAGCTCTGCGGGGACGACACTGATAGTATTGTAGGAGAAAAAAACACTGTGCTTTGTGTCTCTTCCGAGGTAGGAGCTTTTGAAGGAGTTGTAACTTGTGACAGTGTAAATATTCCCTCTGCGGTTAGGGGACTGGATGTCATTCTGCCGGTTGTGCTGCTGGACACGTGGCTTTTGAAGGTGGAAAAAATGGAGGAATGGCTGTTCTCAGGATTTGCTGTGCTGGAAGAGGGGCCAGGGTGCACACTACTTGATGCCTCCACACTTGGAGTCCACATGGTGGATTGCTGTGTTACCTTCTGGGATGTGCTTGTTATGGAAGAAATGGAAGGCGATGGAATGTGGACAGTGCTTGGATGCTCAGTAGTCGGATTAGGAGGACTCATTGACCCTGGTGTCCCAGAGGAAACCACTTGAGAGGTAGGCTGTACTGCGGAAGATATGGACACGGTGGTTGTCTTCCAGGTTTCTGCAGCAGAAGTGCTGGAGGAACTGGATATCGTAGGAATTGAAGTCTCCTGGCTCTGACTTAGGCTCCATGGGGACGACACAGATAGGGTTGTGGGATTAGATAACAATGTGCTTTGTGTCTTTTCTGAGGTAGGAGCTTTTGAAACAGTTGTAACTTGTGACAGTGTAGACATTCCCTCAGCCGTTACAGGAATAGTTGTCGTTCTGCCGGTTGTACTTCTGGACACGTGACTTTTGGAGGTGGAAAAGGTGGTGGAATGGCTGCCTTCAGAATTTGCTGTGCTGAAAGAGGGGCCAGGGTGCATAGTACTTGCTGTCTCCAAAGCTGGACGCAACATAGTGGATTGCTGTGTTACCTTCTGGGATGTACTTGTTATGGAAGAAAGGGAAGTCGATGAAATGTGGATAGTGCTTGGATACTCAGTAGTCGGAGAAGGAGGACTCATTGACCCTGGTGTCGCAGAGGAGACCACTTGAGGGCTAGGCCGTACTGAGGAAGATATGGACAATGTAGTTGTATTCCGGGTTTCTGCAGCAGGACTGCTAGAGGCACTGGATGTGGTAGGAAGTGAAGTCTCCTGGCTCTGCCGTGAGCTCTGCGGGGACGACACTGATAGTATTGTAGGAGAAAAAAACACTGTGCTTTGTGTCTCTTCCGAGGTAGGAGCTTTTGAAGGAGTTGTAACTTGTGACAGTGTAAATATTCCCTCTGCGGTTAGGGGACTGGATGTCATTCTGCCGGTTGTGCTGCTGGACACGTGGCTTTTGAAGGTGGAAAAAATGGAGGAATGGCTGTTCTCAGGATTTGCTGTGCTGGAAGAGGGGCCAGGGTGCACACTACTTGATGCCTCCACACTTGGAGTCCACATGGTGGATTGCTGTGTTACCTTCTGGGATGTACTTGTTATGGAAGAAAGGGGAGTCGATGAAATGTGGATAGTGCTTGGATGCTCAGTAGTCGGAGAAGGAGGACTCATTGACCCTGGTGTCGCAGAGGAAACCACTTGAGGGCTAGGCCGTACTGAGGAAGATATGGACACTGTAGTTGTATTCCGGGTTTCTGCAGCAGGACTGCTAGAGGCACTGGATGTCGTAGGAAGTGAAGTCTCCTGGCTCTGCCGTGGGCTCTGCGGGGATGACACTGATAGTGTTGTAGGAGAAGACAACACGGTGCTTTGTGTCTCTTCCGAGGTTGAAGCTTTTGAAGGAGTTGTAACTTGTGACTGTGTTAATATTCCCTCTGCGGTTAGGGGACTGGATGTCATTTTGCCGGTTGTGCTTCTGGACACGTGGCTTTTGAAAGTGGAAAAAATGGAGGAATGGCTGCTCTCAGGATTTGCTGTGCTGGAAGAGGGGCCAGGGTGCACACTACTTGATGCCTCCACACTTGGAGTCGACATGGTGGATTGCTGTGTTACCTTCAGGAATGTGCTTGTTATGGAAGAAAGGGAAGGGGGTGAAAAATGGATAGTGCTTGGGGATTCAGTAGTCGCAGAAGGAGAACCCGTTAACCCTGGTGTTCCAGAGGGGACCACTTGAGAGCTAGGCGGTAGTGAAAAAGATATGGACACTGTACTTGTCTTCCCAACTTCTGCAGCAGAAATGCTAGAGATACCGGATGTCGTAGGAAGTGAAGACTCCTGGCTCTGCCTTGGGCTCTGTGGGGATGACACAGATAGTGTTGTAGGAGAAGACAGCACTGTGCTTTGTGTCTCTTCCGAGGTAGGAGCTTTTGAAGTAGTGGTTACTTGTGACAGTGTAAACATTCCCTCAGCCGTTACAGGACTAGTTGTCGTTCTGCCGGTTGTACTTCTGGACACGTGACTTTTGGAGGTGGAAAAGGTGGTGGAATGGCTGCCTTCAGAAATTGCTGTGCTGAAAGAGGGGCCAGGGTGCACAGTACTTGCTCTCTCCACACTTGGAGTCCAGATGGTGGATTGCTGTGTTACCTTCTGGGATGTGCTTGTTATGGAAAAAAGGGAAGACGATGGAATGTGGACAGTGCTTGGATGCTCAGTAGTCGGATTAGGAGGACTCATTGATACTGGTGTCCCAGAGGAAACCACTTGAGAGGTAGGCTGTACTGCGGAAGATATGGACTCTGTGGTTGTCTTCCAGGTTTCTGCAGCAGAAGTGCTGGAGGAACTGGATATCGTAGGAATTGAAGTCTCCTGGCTCTGCCTTAGGCTCCATGGGGACGACACAGATAGGGTTGTGGGATTAGATAACAATGTGCTTTGTGTCTTTTCTGAGGTAGGAGCTTTTGAAACAATTGTAACTTGTGACAGTGTAGACATTCCCTCAGCCGTTACAGGACTAGTTGTCGTTCTGCCGGTTGTACTTCTGGACACGTGACTTTTGGAGGTGGAAAAGGTGGTGGAATGGCTCCCTTCAGAATTTGCTGTGCTGAAAGAGGGGCCAGGGTGCATAGTTCTTGCTGTCTCCAAAGCTGGATGCAAAATGGTGGATTGCTGTGTTACCTTCTGGGATGTACTTGTTATGGAAGAAAGGGAAGTCGATGAAATGTGGATAGTGTTTGGATGCTCAGTAGTCGGAGAAGGAGGACTCATTGACCCTGGTGTCGCAGAGGAAACCACTTGAGGGCTAGGCCGTACTGAGGAAGATATGGACACTGTAGTTGTATTCCGGGTTTCTGCAGCAGGACTGCTAGAGGCACTGGATGTCGTAGGAAGTGAAGTCTCCTGGCTCTGCCGTGGGCTCCGCGGGGACGACACTGATAGTGTTGTAGGAGAAGACAACACTGTGCTTTGTGTCTCTTCCGAGCTAGGAGCTTTTGAAGGAGTTGTAACTTTTGACAGTGTAAATATTCCCTCTGCGGTTAGGGGACTGGATGTCATTCTGCCGGTTGTGCTTCTGGACACGGGGCTTTTGAAGGTGGAAAAAATGGAGGAATGGCTGCTCTCAGGATTTGCTCTGCTGGAAGAGGGGCCAGGGTACACACTACTTGATGCCTCCACACTTGGAGTCCACATGGTGGATTGCTGTGTTACCTTCTGGGATGTGCTTGTTATGGAAGAAAGGGAAGAGGATGAAAAGTGGATAGTGCTTGGGGATTCAGTAGTCGCAGAAGGAGAACCCGTTAACCCTGGTGTCCCAGAGGGGACCACTTGAGAGCTAGGCGGTAGTGAAAAAGATATGGACACTGTACTTGTCTTCCCGACTTCTGCAGCAGAAGTGCTAGAGATACCGGATGTCGTAGGAAGTGAAGACTCCTGGTTCTGCCTTGGGCTCTGCGGGGATGACACAGATAGTGTTGTAGGAGAAGACAGCACTGTGCTTTGTGTCTCTTCCGAGGTAGGAGCTTTTGAAGTAGTGGTTACTTGTGACAGTGTAGATATTCCCTCTGCGGTTAGGGGACTGGATGTCATTCTGCCGGTTATGCTTCTGGACACGTGGCTTTTGAAGGTGGAAAAAATGGAGGAATGGCTGCTCTCAGGATTTGCTGTGCTGGAAGAGGGGCCAGGGTGCACAGTACTTGCTGTCTCCACACTTGGAGTCCACATGGTGGATTGCTGTGTTACCTTCTGGGATGTGCTTGGTATGGAAGAAAGGGAAGGCGATGGAATGTGGACAGTGCTTGGATGCTCAGTAGTCGGATTAGGAGGACTCATTGACCCTGGTGTCCCAGAGGAAACCACTTGAGAGGTAGGCTGTACTGCGGAAGATATGGACACTGTGGTTGTCTTCCAGGTTTCTGCAGCAGAAGTGCTAGAGGAACTGGATGTCGTAGGAATTGAAGTCTTCTGGCTCTGCCTTAGGCTCCGTGGGGATGACACAGATAGGGTTGTGGGATTAGATAACAATGTGCTTTGTGTCTTTTCTGAGGTAGGAGCTTTTGAAACAGTTGTAACTTGTGACAGTGTAGACATTCCCTCAGCCGTTACAGGAATAGTTGTCGTTCTGCCGGTTGTACTTCTGGCCACGTGACTTTTGGAGGTGGAAAAGGTGGTGGAATGGCTGCCTTCAGAATTTGCTGTGCTGAAAGAGGGGCCAGGGTGCATAGTACTTGCTGTCTCCAAAGCTGGACGCAACATGGTGGATTGCTGTGTTACCTTCTGGGATGTACTTGTTATGGAAGAAAGGGAAGTCGATGAAATGTGGATAGTGTTTGGATGCTCAGTAGTCGGAGAAGGAGGACTCATTGACCCTGGTGTCGCAGAGGAGACCACTTGAGGGCTAGGCCGTACTAAGGAAGATATGGACACTGTACTTGTCTTCCCGACTTCTGCAGCAGAACTGCTAGAGATACCGGATGTCGTAGGCAGTGAAGACTCCTGGTTCTGCCTTGGGCTCTGCGGGGATGACACAGATAGTGTTGTAGGAGAAGACAGCACTGTGCTTTGTGTCTCTTCCGAGGTAGGAGCTTTTGAAGTAGTGGTTACTTGTGACAGTGTAGATATTCCCTCTGTGGTTCGGGGACTGGATGTCATTGTGCCGGTTGTGCTGCTGGACACGTGACTTTTGGAGGTGGATAAGGTGGTGGAATGGCTGATTTCAGAATTTGCTGTGCTGAAAGAGGGCCCAGGATGCACAGTACTTGCTGTCTCCACACTTGGAGTCCACATGGTGGATTGCTGTGTTACCTTCTGGGATGTGCTTGTTATGGAAGAAATGGAAGGCGATGGAATGTGGACAGTGCTTGGATGCTCAGTAGTCGGATTAGGAGGACTCATTGACCCTGGTGTCCCAGAGGAAACCACTTGAGAGGTAGGCTGTACTGCGGAAGATATGGACACGGTGGTTGTCTTCCAGGTTTCTGCAGCAGAAGTGCTAGAGGAACTGGATGTCGTAGGAATTGAAGTCTCCTGGCTCTGCCTTAGGCTCCGTTGGGACGACACAGATAGGGTTGTGGGATTAGATAACAATGTGCTTTGTGTCTTTTCTGAGGTAGGAGCTTTTGAAACAGTTGTAACTTGTGACAGTGTAGACATTCCCTCAGCCGTTACAGGAATAGTTGTCGTTCTGCCGGTTGTACTTCTGGACACGTGACTTTTGGAGGTGGAAAAGGTGGTGGAATGGCTGCCTTCAGAATTTGCTGTGCTGAAAGAGGGGCCAGGGTGCATAGTACTTGCTGTCTCCAAAGCTGGACGCAACATGGTGGATTGCTGTGTTACCTTCTGGGATGTACTTGTTATGGAAGAAAGGGAAGTCGATGAAATGTGGATAGTGCTTGGATACTCAGTAGTCGGAGAAGGAGGACTCATTGACCCTGGTGTCGCAGAGGAGACCACTTGAGGGCTAGGCCGTACTGAGGAAGATATGGACAATGTAGTTGTATTCCGGGTTTCTGCAGCAGGACTGCTAGAGGCACTGGATGTGGTAGGAAGTGAAGTCTCCTGGCTCTGCCGTGAGCTCTGCGGGGACGACACTGATAGTATTGTAGGAGAAAAAAACACTGTGCTTTGTGTCTCTTCCGAGGTAGGAGCTTTTGAAGGAGTTGTAACTTGTGACAGTGTAAATATTCCCTCTGCGGTTAGGGGACTGGATGTCATTCTGCCGGTTGTGCTGCTGGACACGTGGCTTTTGAAGGTGGAAAAAATGGAGGAATGGCTGTTCTCAGGATTTGCTGTGCTGGAAGAGGGGCCAGGGTGCACACTACTTGATGCCTCCACACTTGGAGTCCACATGGTGGATTGCTGTGTTACCTTCTGGGATGTGCTTGTTATGGAAGAAATGGAAGGCGATGGAATGTGGACAGTGCTTGGATGCTCAGTAGTCGGATTAGGAGGACTCATTGACCCTGGTGTCCCAGAGGAAACCACTTGAGAGGTAGGCTGTACTGCGGAAGATATGGACACGGTGGTTGTCTTCCAGGTTTCTGCAGCAGAAGTGCTGGAGGAACTGGATATCGTAGGAATTGAAGTCTCCTGGCTCTGACTTAGGCTCCATGGGGACGACACAGATAGGGTTGTGGGATTAGATAACAATGTGCTTTGTGTCTTTTCTGAGGTAGGAGCTTTTGAAACAGTTGTAACTTGTGACAGTGTAGACATTCCCTCAGCCGTTACAGGACTAGTTGTCGTTCTGCCGGTTGTACTTCTGGACACGTGACTTTTGGAGGTGGAAAAGGTGGTGGAATGGCTCCCTTCAGAATTTGCTGTGCTGAAAGAGGGGCCAGGGTGCATAGTTCTTGCTGTCTCCAAAGCTGGATGCAAAATGGTGGATTGCTGTGTTACCTTCTGGGATGTACTTGTTATGGAAGAAAGGGAAGTTGATGAAATGTGGATAGTGTTTGGATGCTCAGTAGTCGGAGAAGGAGGACTCATTGACCCTGGTGTCGCAGAGGAAACCACTTGAGGGCTAGGCCGTACTGAGGAAGATATGGACACTGTAGTTGTATTCCGGGTTTCTGCAGCAGGACTGCTAGAGGCACTGGATGTCGTAGGAAGTGAAGTCTCCTGGCTCTGCCGTGGGCTCCGCGGGGACGACACTGATAGTGTTGTAGGAGAAGACAACACTGCGCTTTGTGTCTCTTCCGAGCTAGGAGCTTTTGAAGGAGTTGTAACTTTTGACAGTGTAAATATTCCCTCTGCGGTTAGGGGACTGGATGTCATTCTGCCGGTTGTGCTTCTGGACACGGGGCTTTTGAAGGTGGAAAAAATGGAGGAATGGCTGCTCTCAGGATTTGCTCTGCTGGAAGAGGGGCCAGGGTACACACTACTTGATGCCTCCACACTTGGAGTCCACATGGTGGATTGCTGTGTTACCTTCTGGGATGTGCTTGTTATGGAAGAAAGGGAAGAGGATGAAAAGTGGATAGTGCTTGGGGATTCAGTAGTCGCAGAAGGAGAACCCGTTAACCCTGGTGTCCCAGAGGGGACCACTTGAGAGCTAGGCGGTAGTGAAAAAGATATGGACACTGTACTTGTCTTCCCGACTTCTGCAGCAGAAGTGCTAGAGATACCGGATGTCGTAGGAAGTGAAGACTCCTGGTTCTGCCTTGGGCTCTGCGGGGATGACACAGATAGTGTTGTAGGAGAAGACAGCACTGTGCTTTCTGTCTCTTCCGAGGTAGGAGCTTTTGAAGTAGTGGTTACTTGTGACCGTGTAGATATTCCCTCTGTGGTTCGGGGACTGGATGTCATTGTGCCGGTTGTGCTGCTGGACACGTGACTTTTGGAGGTGGATAAGGTGGTGGAATGGCTGCTTTCAGAATTTGCTGTGCTGAAAGAGGGCCCAGGATGCACAGTACTTGCTGTCTCCACACTTGGAGTCCACATGGTGGATTGCTGTGTTACCTTCTGGGATGTGCTTGTTATGGAAGAAATGGAAGGCGATGGAATGTGGACAGTGCTTGGATGCTCAGTAGTCGGATTAGGAGGACTCATTGACCCTGGTGTCCCAGAGGAAACCACTTGAGAGGTAGGCTGTACTGCGGAAGATATGGACACGGTGGTTGTCTTCCAGGTTTCTGCAGCAGAAGTGCTAGAGGAACTGGATGTCGTAGGAATTGAAGTCTCCTGGCTCTGCCTTAGGCTCCGTTGGGACGACACAGATAGGGTTGTGGGATTAGATAACAATGTGCTTTGTGTCTTTTCTGAGGTAGGAGCTTTTGAAACAGTTGTAACTTGTGACAGTGTAGACATTCCCTCAGCCGTTACAGGAATAGTTGTCGTTCTGCCGGTTGTACTTCTGGACACGTGACTTTTGGAGGTGGAAAAGGTGGTGGAATGGCTGCCTTCAGAATTTGCTGTGCTGAAAGAGGGGCCAGGGTGCATAGTACTTGCTGTCTCCAAAGCTGGACGCAACATGGTGGATTGCTGTGTTACCTTCTGGGATGTACTTGTTATGGAAGAAAGGGAAGTCGATGAAATGTGGATAGTGCTTGGATACTCAGTAGTCGGAGAAGGAGGACTCATTGACCCTGGTGTCGCAGAGGAGACCACTTGAGGGCTAGGCCGTACTGAGGAAGATATGGACAATGTAGTTGTATTCCGGGTTTCTGCAGCAGGACTGCTAGAGGCACTGGATGTGGTAGGAAGTGAAGTCTCCTGGCTCTGCCGTGAGCTCTGCGGGGACGACACTGATAGTATTGTAGGAGAAGACAACACTGTGCTTTGTGTCCCTTCCGAGGTAGGAGCTTTTGAAGGAGTTGTAACTTGTGACAGTGTAAATATTCCCTCTGCGGTTAGGGGACTGGATGTCATTCTGCCGGTTGTGCTGCTGGACACGTGGCTTTTGAAGGTGGAAAAAATGGAGGAATGGCTGTTCTCAGGATTTGCTGTGCTGGAAGAGGGGCCAGGGTGCACACTACTTGATGCCTCCACACTTGGAGTCCACATGGTGGATTGCTGTGTTACCTTCTGGGATGTGCTTGTTATGGAAGAAATGGAAGGCGATGGAATGTGGACAGTGCTTGGATGCTCAGTAGTCGGATTAGGAGGACTCATTGACCCTGGTGTCCCAGAGGAAACCACTTGAGGGCTAGGCCGTACTGAGGAAGATATGGACACTGTAGTTGTATTCCGGGTTTCTGCAGCAGGACTGCTAGAGGCACTGGATGTCGTAGGAAGTGAAGTCTCCTGGCTCTGCCGTGGGCTCCGCGGGGACGACACTGATAGTGTTGTAGGAGAAGACAACAATGTGCTTAGTGTCTCTTCCGAGGTAGGAGCTTTTGAAACAGTTATAACTTGTGACAGTGTAGATATTCCCTCAGCCGTTACAGGACTAGTTGTCGTTCTGCCGGTTGTGCTTCTGGACACGTGACTTTTGGAGGTGGAAAAGGTGGTGGAATGGCTGCCTTCAGAATTTGCTGTGCTGAAAGAGGGGCCAGGGTGCATAGTACTTGCTGCCTCCAAAGCTGGACGCAACATGGTGGATTGTTGTGTTACCTTCTGGGATGTACTTGTTATGGAAGAAAGGGAAGTCGATGAAATGTGGATAGTGCTTGGATGCTCAGTAGTCGGAGAAGGAGGACTCATTGACCCTGGTGTCGCAGAGGAGACCACATGAGGGCTAGGCCGTACTGAGGATGATATGGACACTGTAGTTGTATTCCGGGTTTCTGCAGCAGGACTGCTAGAGGCACTGGATGTCGTAGGAAGTGAAGTCTCCTGGCTCTGCAGTGGGCTCTGCGGGGATGACACTGATAGTGTTGTAGGAGAAGACAACACGGTGCTTTGTGTCTCTTCCGAGGTTGAAGCTTTTGAAGGAGTTGTAACTTGTGACTGTGTTAATATTCCTTCTGCGGTTAGGGGACTGGATGTCATTCTGCCGGTTGTGCTTCTGGACACGTGGCTTTTGAAGGTGGAAAAAATGGAGGAATGGCTGCTCTCAGAATTTGCTGTGCTGGAAGAGGGGCCAGGGTGCACACTACTTGATGCCTCCACACTTGGAGTCGACATGGTGGATTGCTGTGTTACCTTCAGAAATGTGCTTGTTATGGAAGAAAGGGAAGAGGATGAAAAATGGATAGTGCTTGGGGATTCAGTAGTCGCAGAAGGAGAACCCGTTAACCCTGGTGTTCCAGAGGGGACCACTTGAGAGCTAGGCGGTAGTGAAAAAGATATGGACACTGTACTTGTCTTCCCGACTTCTGCAGCAGAAATGCTAGAGATACCGGATGTCGTAGGAAGTGAAGACTCCTGGCTCTGCCTTGGGCTCTGTGGGGATGACACAGATAGTGTTGTAGGAGAAGACAGCACTGTGCTTTGTGTCTCTTCCGAGGTAGGAGCTTTTGAAGTAGTGGTTACTTGTGACAGTGTAGACATTCCCTCAGCCGTTACAGGACTAGTTGTCGTTCTGCCGGTTGTACTTCTGGACACGTGACTTTTGGAGGTGGAAAAGGTGGTGGAATGGCTGCCTTCAGAAATTGCTGTGCTGAAAGAGGGGCCAGGGTGCACAGTACTTGCTCTCTCCACACTTGGAGTCCAGATGGTGGATTGCTGTGTTACCTTCTGGGATGTGCTTTTTATGGAAAAAAGGGAAGACGATGGAATGTGGACAGTGCTTGGATGCTCAGTTGTCGGATTAGGAGGACTCATTGATACTGGTGTCCCAGAGGAAACCACTTGAGAGCTAGGCTGTACTGCGGAAGATATGGACTCTGTGGTTGTCTTCCAGGTTTCTGCAGCAGAAGTGCTGGAGGAACTGGATATCGTAGGAATTGAAGTCTCCTGGCTCTGCCTTAGGCTCCATGGGGACAACACAGATAGGGTTGTGGGATTAGATAACAATGTGCTTTGTGTCTTTTCTGAGGTAGGAGCTTTTGAAACAGTTGTAACTTGTGACAGTGTAGACATTCCCTCAGCCGTTACAGGACTAGTTGTCGTTCTGCCGGTTGTACTTCTGGACACGTGACTTTTGGAGGTGGAAAAGGTGGTGGAATGGCTGCCTTCAGAATTTGCTGTGCTGAAAGAGGGGCCAGGGTGCATAGTTCTTGCTGTCTCCAAAGCTGGATGCAAAATGGTGGATTGCTGTGTTACCTTCTGGGATGTACTTGTTATGGAAGAAAGGGAAGTCGATGAAATGTGGATAGTGTTTGGATGCTCAGTAGTCGGAGAAGGAGGACTCATTGACCCTGGTGTCGCAGAGGAAACCACTTGAGGGCTAGGCCGTACTGAGGAAGATATGGACACTGTAGTTGTATTCCGGGTTTCTGCAGCAGGACTGCTAGAGGCACTGGATGTCGTAGGAAGTGAAGTCTCCTGGCTCTGCCGTGGGCTCCGCGGGGACGACACTGATAGTGTTGTAGGAGAAGACAACACTGTGCTTTGTGTCTCTTCCGAGCTAGGAGCTTTTGAAGGAGTTGTAACTTTTGACAGTGTAAATATTCCCTCTGCGGTTAGGGGACTGGATGTCATTCTGCCGGTTGTGCTTCTGGACACGGGGCTTTTGAAGGTGGAAAAAATGGAGGAATGGCTGCTCTCAGGATTTGCTCTGCTGGAAGAGGGGCCAGGGTACACACTACTTGATGCCTCCACACTTGGAGTCCACATGGTGGATTGCTGTGTTACGTTCTGGGATGTGCTTGTTATGGAAGAAAGGGAAGAGGATGAAAAGTGGATAGTGCTTGGGGATTCAGTAGTCGCAGAAGGAGAACCCGTTAACCCTGGTGTCCCAGAGGGGACCACTTGAGAGCTAGGCGGTAGTGAAAAAGATATGGACACTGTACTTGTCTTCCCGACTTCTGCAGCAGAAGTGCTAGAGATACCGGATGTCGTAGGAAGTGAAGACTCCTGGTTCTGCCTTGGGCTCTGCGGGGATGACACAGATAGTGTTGTAGGAGAAGACAGCACTGTGCTTTGTGTCTCTTCCGAGGTAGGAGCTTTTGAAGTAGTGGTTACTTGTGACAGTGTAGATATTCCCTCTGCGGTTAGGGGACTGGATGTCATTCTGCCGGTTATGCTTCTGGACACGTGGCTTTTGAAGGTGGAAAAAATGGAGGAATGGCTGCTCTCAGGATTTGCTGTGCTGGAAGAGGGGCCAGGGTGCACAGTACTTGCTGTCTCCACACTTGGAGTCCACATGGTGGATTGCTGTGTTACCTTCTGGGATGTGCTTGGTATGGAAGAAAGGGAAGGCGATGGAATGTGGACAGTGCTTGGATGCTCAGTAGTCGGATTAGGAGGACTCATTGACCCTGGTGTCCCAGAGGAAACCACTTGAGAGGTAGGCTGTACTGCGGAAGATATGGACACTGTGGTTGTCTTCCAGGTTTCTGCAGCAGAAGTGCTAGAGGAACTGGATGTCGTAGGAATTGAAGTCTTCTGGCTCTGCCTTAGGCTCCGTGGGGACGACACAGATAGGGTTGTGGGATTAGATAACAATGTGCTTTGTGTCTTTTCTGAGGTAGGAGCTTTTGAAACAGTTGTAACTTGTGACAGTGTAGACATTCCCTCAGCCGTTACAGGAATAGTTGTCGTTCTGCCGGTTGTACTTCTGGCCACGTGACTTTTGGAGGTGGAAAAGGTGGTGGAATGGCTGCCTTCAGAATTTGCTGTGCTGAAAGAGGGGCCAGGGTGCATAGTACTTGCTGTCTCCAAAGCTGGACGCAACATGGTGGATTGCTGTGTTACCTTCTGGGATGTACTTGTTATGGAAGAAAGGGAAGTCGATGAAATGTGGATAGTGTTTGGATGCTCAGTAGTCGGAGAAGGAGGACTCATTGACCCTGGTGTCGCAGAGGAGTCCACTTGAGGGCTAGGCCGTACTAAGGAAGATATGGACACTGTACTTGTCTTCCCGACTTCTGCAGCAGAACTGCTAGAGATACCGGATGTCGTAGGCAGTGAAGACTCCTGGTTCTGCCTTGGGCTCTGCGGGGATGACACAGATAGTGTTGTAGGAGAAGACAGCACTGTGCTTTGTGTCTCTTCCGAGGTAGGAGCTTTTGAAGTAGTGGTTACTTGTGACAGTGTAGATATTCCCTCTGTGGTTCGGGGACTGGATGTCATTGTGCCGGTTGTGCTGCTGGACACGTGACTTTTGGAGGTGGATAAGGTGGTGGAATGGCTGATTTCAGAATTTGCTGTGCTGAAAGAGGGCCCAGAATGCACAGTACTTGCTGTCTCCACACTTGGAGTCCACATGGTGGATTGCTGTGTTACCTTCTGGGATGTGCTTGTTATGGAAGAAATGGAAGGCGATGGAATGTGGACAGTGCTTGGATGCTCAGTAGTCGGATTAGGAGGACTCATTGACCCTGGTGTCCCAGAGGAAACCACTTGAGAGGTAGGCTGTACTGCGGAAGATATGGACACGGTGGTTGTCTTCCAGGTTTCTGCAGCAGAAGTGCTAGAGGAACTGGATGTCGTAGGAATTGAAGTCTCCTGGCTCTGCCTTAGGCTCCGTTGGGACGACACAGATAGGGTTGTGGGATTAGATAACAATGTGCTTTGTGTCTTTTCTGAGGTAGGAGCTTTTGAAACAGTTGTAACTTGTGACAGTGTAGACATTCCCTCAGCCGTTACAGGAATAGTTGTCGTTCTGCCGGTTGTACTTCTGGACACGTGACTTTTGGAGGTGGAAAAGGTGGTGGAATGGCTGCCTTCAGAATTTGCTGTGCTGAAAGAGGGGCCAGGGTGCATAGTTCTTGCTGTCTCCAAAGCTGGATGCAAAATGGTG